>NW_007249827.1:47759-58978 GCF_000164805.1 Carlito syrichta | reverse complement strand
TGGGAGCAGCCACTGTACTCCAGTCTGGGTGACAGAGTGAGACTCCAACTCAAAAAACAAACAAACAAACCAAATAGCTGGAACTACATGGAACTACAGGCGTGCGCTACTACACCTGGCTAATTTTTGATTTCTTGTAGAGACAAGGTCCAGGCTGGTCGGAACCCCTGGACTCAGGCAATCCTCTCACCTCTGCCTGCCAAAGTGTTGGGATTCCAGGGGTGAGCCACCACACCCGGTGTACTCTTTTAACACGAACAAACTGTTTTTAATTCTTTTTTTTCTTTGAAGGGGGTACCAAAGGATAGGCTCTTCTGTTTAAATAGGGACCTCTCCGGGGCTGGAGGTTCTGGCTTCTGAGAATCAGAGGGTTTCGAAGCCCTTCTCATACGTTTCTCCATCTCTACCTGGGCCGAAACAGAATGGGCAAATGTAACCCAGCCTGGTCCTTGGATGTTGCCTGTTGACTGATAACTGGGAACCAAGGTGCCATCTCCTTTGAACTAAACCGGCGATGATGAAATGAAAGCCAGCAGCCTCTCTCTCACTTCTCATTGTTAGACGCGAAATAGACAGTGTCCCTCCGCCTTGCACGTTAGGCCGGGCTGTCCAAAGCGGTCATATCTCATAGTTCCACTAGATGGCGGCGACACCCCAGGCATCCACCCTCAGGGACTCTGCCCCTCGCCCAGGCAGCGGCCTAGAGCTGCTTTCCAGCGAGGGCAGGAGGCAGAGGCAGATACTCAACGTCAGGCAATCAGTCCCACTATGTATGTCTTGTATTTCCGAGCGGTTTTCTCCTCCCTCCCACCCTCTTTAAATAATTCGCGCTCCTCTCCTTTGGTAGAGCTTTTTTTGCCCTTTGTCTTATTTTTGTGAAACTCTCCGAGGTATTCCCAGCCCGTTTGCATGCAATCTGGCATCTCTAAGGAGACAGTGGTCTCGTGTGCTGTTGTTATTAATGTCAACTGGTATTTATATGGTGAGAACACTGTTTTTTTCTTAGGAAAAGTGTCCAAAACAAAGAGTACAGCCCGGCCCTGGAAACACAGCGGGAAAGCCCACATTTTCCCACGCGCGCTGAGTTTCCTTCCTTCATTTCTAGACTTGTGGCTACTGCTGAAAACTGGCCAGTGGGAACTGGCCCGTCCTTCCCTGCCCGCAGCCTTCTGGTGCTCTCAGGGTTTCCAGGTTTGCCACCGGCCCAGCCCCAATCTGAAACACGGGATTCTTCCAGAATTGGGAGTGGCAGCTTCAGGAAAACCCTTCTCGGATGTTGATTGCAGGGACCCAGGATCTGGGAACAGCCTCTAGTTTGTGGGTGGATTGCTGTCTCAGGAAACGCTGTGGTCCAGCCTCGGGGCTGTTTTCTGGAACTCCTTAGAGGTGGACGTTTGGTGGAACCTACAGTTTCAGTCACGCTGTTGCAGCGATGGCCCCTGGCCAAAAAGATAGATTTGTTACTAGATGATAACTTGGTACCGGTCTTTGGGTAGCCACAGCTCATGGTGCCAAAGGGCGGTGTGATGAAGGCCCACATCGAGGGGCCGCAGCCGGAACCCAAGACACAGCCCTCACCTGCACCCTAACCATGACATCATCTTGCGGCTGTGATGCTCCAGGCCCACAAGCATTCCCTCTATCCATTCCTTGTCTCACATGCCCAGTCCTGGGCAGGTGAGCTCCAGCCCAACCTTAATTGAAGCCACTAGGAACCTAGGCTAAGTTTCTGTAACAAACACTTTTGGTTTTTTTAAAAAAAGTGACGACGGGGCTTGGTGGCTCACTCCTATAATTCTAGCACATTGAGAGGCCGAGGAGAGAGGGTTGCCTGATCCCATGGGTTTGAGACCAGCCTGGGCAACTTGGCAAGACCTCATCTCTACAATAAATCTGGGTGACAGAGCGAGACCCTCTCTAAAATAAATAAATAAAAAATAATAATAATAATAAAAATGAAGGCCACTATTCCTCATCCAGGCGTCTAACACCTACTGTTCCAGTTATGAATTTATTGTCTGTCAGCCCCAAATTTACCCTTCAAGACAGCCACTGCAGTCTCACCTTGCTGGAGTTCAGGTGATCTTCAGCCTCAGCCTTCCAAGTAGCTGGAACCACAGGTGCATGCCACCACACCTGGTTTATTTTTTGATTTATTGTAGAGACGAGGTCTTGCCAAGTTGCCCTGGCTGGTCTCGAACCCCTGGACTCAGGGAATCCTCTCGCCTCCACCTCCCAAAGTGCTGAGATTATAGGTGTGAGCCACTGCACCTGGCCCAGGAAGGACTATAGTGATTACCCAGAGGTCAGCAATGTAGATGAGAGGACATTTGGTGGTGACCTGCCCCAGGCATGGTGATCAGGTGGTCACTTTCCACAGGGAAACCACATCCAGGCCCCTACCCACACTGTGCCTGACTTCCTCTGTACATTTGTGTGTCACCAGCTATAACTCACCTGAAAGGCTGTCCCCTTCTTGCCAGGGCAAACCAGCACTGGCCTGGGCAAACCACGTTCCTCTCTACCCAGTGGACTGCAACTATACCATCTCCAGTGAGGTATGAGCCACAGTCTTGGGGAGATGGAAGTGGCCTCCCTTCCAATCCAGTCCTTCTTTGAATAATCTCCCTCAGCCCTAGGATATGGTATTTTCTCTCATGTCTTATAGTTCCTTTTATTATAGCTTCATGTTCTTTTTTGTTTGTTTATTTTAGAGACAGGGTCTCATTCTGTCACCCAGGCTGGAGTGCAGTGGTGTGAGCATAGTTCACTGCAGCCTCAAACTCTTAGGCTCAAGGGATCCTCCCACTTCAGCCTACCAAGTATCTGGGAGTATAGGCATGCACCACCTACCCAGCTAATTTTTAAAATATTTTGTAGAGATGAGAGCTCACTATGTTGTCCAGGATGGTCTTGAACTCATGGACTCAAGTCATCCTTGTGCCTTGGCCTCTTCAAAGTGTTGGAATTACAGGTGTGAGACATCACATCCAGCCTTGATGTTCTTTACATTAAACTTTCCCTGTTTAAATCAATGTGTGGTTTTTGTTCTGGTAAAACCCAGACTTATACACTTAATAAACATTAATTATATATTGGGCAACGTGTTCTGAGCATGAACAAGACAGACAAAGCACTTGCTTTTTATGGTATGCATCTTCTACAGAGGTTGTTAGCTAAGACCTAACTCAAAAGACAGACTCAGCCAGTCAAAACTTTGAGGCAGAATATGCCAAGCACAAGAGGACAAATGTAAATAACCTAAGTGATAAAGAACTTGATGTCTATGAGAACTAGAAAGACCACTGGCACTTGACTTCATTAAGCAAAAAGAGTAACAAGAGATGAAACTGAAGAGGCCAGACTTTCAGGTAGCGTAACTGTACCTTATAAGATCATGTGCAGCCAGGAGTTTGAGATATGCCTGGGCAACATAGTGAGACCCTACAAAATACAAACAAAATAAATAATACAAATAAATAAAATAATTAGCTGGGCACGGTGGTGCATGCCTGTAGCCTCAGCTACTCAGGAGGCTGAGGCGGGAGGATCACTTGAGGCCAGGAATGCAAGACCAGCCTGGACAACATAGTGAGACCCTGTCTCTACAAATACACACATAAATACAATAAAAAAAAGTAATAAAAAATAAGCAAAATATTTAGCCAGACTTGGCAGCCTGCATACGTAGGTCCAGCCACCTGTGAGGCTGAGGCTGAAGGGTGCCTTGAGCTCAGGATTTCGAGGTTACAATGAGCTATGATTGCATTGCTGTGCTGCAGCCTGGGTGGTAGATCAATACTATGTTTCTAAAACAGAATGAAAGGGATACAAAAGGAAGGTGAGCAACAACTAATGCTGCTTTTGGTTTAAAAGAAAGTGACAAGTTTCAACTTGAATTTTATCTAAGTACTAGATAGCTTTGGGAGGTATGGAAGGAGAAAATCCTCTCAACCAAAGACCACTATTTCAGCCTGGGCAACAGAGCAAGACTTTGTCTCTACCAAAAAAAAAAAAAAAAAAATTAGCTGGGCGTGGTGGCCCAGGCTTGTAGCCCCAGCTACTTGGGAGGCTGAGGCAGGAGGATCGCCTGATCCCAAGAGTTGGAGGCTGCAGTAAGCTACACTTGTGCCACCACACTCCAGTCTGGGCGACAGAGTGAGACCTTGTCTCTCAAAAATAATCTCTGATCAAGTGATTTAAGTGAAAGATTGTAGGACTCCTTTGACCCAAAGTAGTTACAGCATTGACTTCCGAGAGCTGCTGGGAGAGCTGAAGCAGGAAGAAAGTGATGGTGGACTGTTGGCAGCTGCATGCTCTAAAGTAGGGGCTGCCAACCCCCTATACTGGTCTGTGACCTGTTAGAAACTGAACAGAGTTTCATCTGTATTTATAGCTGCTTCCTATCGCTCGCATGACCTCTTGAGCTCTGCCTTCTGTCAGATAAGCAGCAACATTAGATTTTCATAGAAGCCCTAATCCTATTGTAAACTGTGCATTTGAGGGATCTAGGCTGTGTGCCCCTTATGAGAATCGAATACCTGATGATCTGAGGTAGAGCTGAGCTGGTGCTGGGGGGCACCACAAATACGAATGAACGTTAGCAGTGAGGTTGGACTGCACAGAGACCATAATAAATCAATAGCTTGCAGACATATCAAAACCATAACAGTGAACTGGGTGCGGTGGCTCACGCCTGTAATTTCAGCACTTTGGAAGGCAGAGGCAAGAGGATTGCCTGAGCCCAGGGGTTCGAGACCAGCCTGGGCAACTTGGCAAGACTTCATCTCTATAATAAATGAAAAAATTAGCTGGGCACGGTGGCCCATGCCTGTGATTCCAGCTACTTGGAAGACTGAGGCAGAAGGATTGCCTGAGCCCAGCAGGTTGAGGCTGTGGTGGCTGTGAGCATGTCACTACACTCCAACTTGGGAGACAGAATGAGACTCTGACTCAAAAAAAAAAAAAAAATAGCTGGGCATGGTGGCTCACATCTGTAATCCCAGCACTTTGGGAGGCTGAAGCGAGAGGATTGCCTGAGCTCAGGGGTTCGAGACCAGCCTGGGCAACTTGGTGAGACATCTCTAAAAAAAAAATTAGCCAGGTGTGGTGGTGCACGCCTATAATTCCAGCTACTTGGAAGGCTGAGGTGGAATGATAGCCTGAGCCCAGCAGGTCAAGGCTGCGGTAGCCGTGAGTGTACCACTGCACTCCAGCCTGGGTGACAGAGTGAAACTCCAACTCGAAAAAACAAAACAGGCCAGGCGCGTGGTGGCTCAGCCTGTAATCCCAGCACTGTGGGAGGCCAAGGTGAGAAGATTGCCTGAGCCCAGGAGTTTGAGACCAGCCTGGGCAGCTGGGTGAGACCTCGTCTCTACAATAAATAAAAAATTAGCCAGGTGTGGTAGCACATGCCTGTAGTTTGTTACTTGAAAGGCTGAGGAGGTGAGCTTGCCACTGCACTCCAGCCCGGAGTGAGACTCCAACTCAAAAAACAAAAACAAAAACAAACAAATGAAAGAAAACAAAGCAAACCAAAACAAAAATAAACACCATCAACAACAAGAAAATCCTATTAGTGAGTGGCAAGAGAGTTGATGTAGTTCAACTGTCCAGCTGCGTCTGGTGGCAGGCTTTAAGTCAGAATCTGACACTTATTTTAGTCTGTGTGTGGCCCACCCATTATTTTACTTACCACTTCCATCTGCGCCTCTTTTTTTAAATGGCGAGTTGTATAATTATTTCATTATGTATTACAATGCAATAATAATATAAATAAAATGTTTTACCTATGTGAACACCCAATGAACCATGGAATTGACACTATTTAGGAATGAGAAGTTCTAGAGTACTTGGGCCACCAGAATCTCGTTGACAACGCCCAGTTGGTTGAAAGTGCCCAAGGCTCCCTACAGAGCAGTGGGAGAGAACTCGCCAGTGTACATCGGCACAAAACCTGTGCAGAGTCTGCAGAAGAGGCCAGCAAGCAAGAGGCCAAGGATCAACATTTCAACCCAGTTAGTTATTATACAGAATCCCATAAGGCAGCCGCCAGCAACAGTCAAGAGGTTGACGATCAGCATCGAGCTATGCCTGTAGGTGAATCAAAGACAAAGTGAGCTTGGCAGAGTGAGAAGCTCCAAATCTCTTCCTTCTCTTCTCCTCTTTTGGTCTTTTTTTTTTTTGAGTTTGAGTCTCACCGATGCCCAGGCTGGAGTGCAGTGGCACACTCACAGCCACTGTAGCCTTGACCTGCTGGGCTCAGGCGATCCTTCTGCCTCAGCCTTCCAAGCAGCTGGAACTACAGGCATGAACCACTGCACCCGGCCATTTTTTTTTTCACTTTCTATTATCATAACATTTCTAGTTGGGAGCCTGGCACGGTGGCTCACACTTGTAATTCCAGTCCTTTGGGAGGCCGAGGCAGGAGGATCGCTCAAACCCAGGAGTTTTAAGACCAGCCTTGCAACCCAAAGAGATCCAATCACTTAAGAAAAGTTAAGCATTATTAAATAAAATGATTGCCTTATCGATTTTTTAAAAACTTGACTCCATTTGCATTTCTAAAACATTTAACAGGCAAACTAAAATGGTTCCTTCATCAGTCATTACTGAAAATATATTCTACCTTCTAAGACATATTATTAAACTAGTGTAGGATTTTCTTTTTCAGGGCAAAGCATTCAGCTCAGCTATTTGGTCTTTATCCACATTTGCCACAGACCAAGAATTACAAAAATGTTTCCTACCGATCCTGTGTAAAGTAGTAAAAACACTTATTTGAAATCTTAAATTTTTTTAGAAAAGCAAACAACTTCACACCTTGTAAATTAAGAAAGTTTCTGGAAAACTTCATAGTTGAGCTGACTAGAGAATAACTCTTAACTAGCTTAAGCTGAACTGCAAAGGCCACTCCTTCATATGGCTCGTCTCTTGCAATTCTGGGTGGGAGCTATGCAGGATAGTAGAACTCCTGGCAAGAGCAGTCATATTCAGAACCAGTTGGACAGAGTTTTCCCATATTAGAATTGAAGTGTTGTCATTTAAAGGCATCATCACCTCCCTGCCCCAGTTCTCTATCCTGGTTCTCAGTGCAGCCAGGAGAGCCCACTTCCTTGCCCAGCTTCTGGTCAATACCTGCCAACGCGGTTGATGAAGAGTCCAACAGAAAAGGAGACAGTCATACCACCGAAGGAGAAGATGGCCATGTACAGGGACCAGAGGGAGGTGAGCAGCACATTGGAGGGAGGCTCTTTTGTCTTCCAAAGTGTAATTGAGATAGTTCTTTATGAGCTGCAAAATAAGATGGTGGGAGGACAGACTGCTACAACTGGATGAGAACAAAAGATGTGAAAGTCAGGGACTGGAGTAAATGTTCCTACCTCTGAAAAGGAAAATTCTTTATTTGTCCTGAAAACCCCAGTAGGTGACAGCACTGATGATCATTGTCTACCCCAGCCCTCTAAGAGCCACCTCCATTCTTTGTAACTAACCCCTGAGGGATAACAGAGGAAGTGCATCACTATGGGGTAAGATAGGAGAGGAAGACTGCCTACTGCCCAGGGTATAGGGAGCGAATGAGTTTTCTCTTGAATAAATGGCTCCACTGCTGGGCATGGTGGCTCAACGCCTGTAATCCCAGTACTTTGGGAGGCAGAAGTGAGAGGATTGCCTGAGCCCAGGGGTTTGAGATCAGCCTGGGCAACTTAGCAAGACCTCATCTCTACAATAAATAAAAAAAAAATAGCCGGGCGTGGTGGCGTATGCCTGTGGTTCCAGCTACTTGGAAGGCTGAGGCAGAAAGATCGCCTGAGCCCAGCAGGTTGAGGCTGCAGTGGCTGTGAGCGTGCCACTGCACTCCAGCCTGGGAGACAGAGTGAGACTTCAATTCAAAAAAACTCCAAAAAACTCCATTAAGCTCCCCACCAATCTCTCTCCTGCTTCAGGATTAACCGGGCTAGAAATACAAAATTTGTCTTAAATTCTGAATTATTTTTATTTTTTAGAGGTGGGGTCTCACTATGTTGCCAAGCTGGAGTCGAACTCCTGGGCTCAAGCAACCCTCCCCTCTTAGCTTCCTGAGCGAATGCAGGCGCAACTGCAACCAACCTTAAATTCTGAATTCTTAAATTCTTAAATTAAAGGCATAACTTCCCTAGTCCCAATTCTAATTCTGATTGCCTGGCACTGTCTCAGGAGCATTGATGACTCCAGTGTTGTAGCCAAACTGGAAAGAGTCAATTGTATCATCTGTGACGGAGATCAGAGGTGGGGTGACCTGGAGGAGGGGAGGACAGGGAAGAGAGAAGAAACAGTCCTTAAACTTCTGATGGATGATGGTCTCATTAACTACGGAGCTGTATTAGGAGAATTTGACTGTGTTGTGAAAAGGACAAAAATCGAATGACATTTAGGGAATAAACAAGGAACACAAAGGAACAGGTTATACTAAAGGGCTTATCTGGAGATGAGAATGTGAAGGTAACTTGGGAAAAGTGGCAAGAAAACTGGGAAGGAAGAAGTTACCAGAAACCGCACTGGTCGGGTTGGAAGCATTAAAAAACCTGCACCAGGTAAAGATAAGCACAGAATTTTGTTGAAGAACTGGGAGCGCAGAGGAAAAGACAGCCTTGGGTAGCATCCCTGAGAACTGATTGTTTTGGAAGCAGTTGGATCCAGTGTAAGCTCATCAGCACCAGATTCCACAGTAGTTGGAGTGGTGATGGTGGTGGGTTATGTCTCCGCCCCTGGGCTGCTCTTTGAATCTCTTCTCTCTCAGGCACATGTTACCTACTGGATCTACTCACTGTGTCATGGCCCCACTTGAAAGTCTTCCTGTTTACAGTTCTGTTATTCCCAACCCAAGAGAGGAGAGGGAGACCACTTGGCTCTTCCAAATCTAACATATAGGAGACATTTCTTAGTGAGCAAAACCAGTCACCTCTCACCTTGCTGGGAATCATTCCTTCTCAGGCCTCCCTTCCCTGAGACACAGCAATGTTGAAATTAAGCCAGTTAATAACCTTACAATGTCCCTCGCTTTTTGTTTTTTTTTTGAGTCAGAGTCTCACTCTGTCGTCCAGGCTGGGATGCAGCAGCATGCCCATGGCCACTACAGCCTCTTGCTGGGCTCAAGTGATCCTTCCACATCTGGCTTCCAAGTAACTAGAACCTTAGGTGCGCACCACTATGCCTGGCTAATTTTTTGATTTATTGTAGAGATGAGGTCTCACCAAGTTGTCTAGGCTGATCTCGAACCCCTGGGCTCAGGCAATCCTCTCACCTTTGCCTCCCAAAGTGCTGGGGTGACAGGGGTGAGCCAACACACCTGGCCAATGTCTGTCACTTTAAATCAAATGCTAGAAATGATTCAGCTTAGTGAGGGAGGCATGTCAAAGGTAGAGCCAGGCCAAAAGCTAGACTTCTTGCAACAAGCAGCCAAGTTTTAATTGCAAAAGAAAAGTTCTTGAAGGAAATTAAAAGTACAGCTCCAGGGAACACAGAATGAGCAGAAAATGAAACAGCCTTACTGATGTGGAGAGAGTCTGAGTGGTCTGGATAGAAGATCAAACCAACTACAACATTCTTTTAAGCAAAGTCAAATCCAGAGCAAGGCCCCAACTCTCTTCAATGCTATAAAGGCTGAGATTGGTGAGGGCTGCAGAAGAAAAGTTGGAAGCCAGCAGAGGTTGACTCATGAGGTTTAAGGAAAAGAGCCTCATCCACTTAGAAACTACAGCAGCTTATCCAGAATATATAGCTACGATCATTGGTGAAGCTGGCTACACTCAGCAACAGATGTTTAGTGTAGACGAAGAGTCTTCTGTTGGAAGAAGACACCATCTAGGACTTTATTTTTTCTTCTTCTTTTTTTAGTTGGAGTTTCACTCCATCGCCCAGGCTGGAGTGCAGTGGCACACTCACGGCCACCCCAGTGTCGACCTACTAGGGTCAGGCAATCCTTCCACCTCAGCCTTCCAAGTAGCTGGAACTATAGGAACACGCTACCATGCCCATCTAATTTTTCAATTTATTGTAGAGGTCTTGCAAAGTTGCCTAGGCTGGTTTCAAACCCGGGGGCTCAGGCAATCCTCTCACCTCGGCCTCCCAAAGTGCTGGAATTACAGGTTCGAGCCATTGTGCCTGGCCCAAAGATTAAGAACACAATTTGAAAACAAAGGACAAGGCTGCTGCTTCTTTTTTTTTTTTTTTTTTTTTGAGTCAGAGTCTTACTCTGTCGCCCAGGCTGGAGTGCAATGGCATACTCATGGCCAATGCAGCCTCGATCTGCTGGGCTCAGGCAATCTTTCTGCCTCAGCCTTCCAAGTAGCTGGAACTACAGGTGTGTACCACCACACCTGGCTAATTTTTGATTTATTGTAGAGATGAGGTCTTGCTAAGTTGCCCAGGCTGGTCTCGAACCCGTGGGCTCAGGTAATCCTCTCGCCTCAGCCTCCCAAAGTGCTGGGATTATAGGCATGAGCCGCTGTGCCGGGTCCCACCTAGGACTTTCACAGAGGGGAAGTCAAAGCTTCAAAGGACAGGCTGACTCTCTTGCTAGGAGCTAATATGACTGGTTTCAGGAAGTTGAAGCTGGTGCTAATTTACGATTGAAAAAACCCTTGAGAATAATGCTAAATCTACTTTGCATGTGCTCTATAAATGGGACAGCAAGGCCTGGATGACAGTATATCTTCTAATAGCATGGCTTGCTGAAAGTTTTTTATTTAAAAAATTTTTTTTAACTAACCCAATTTGTCAGAATTACTCAATATTTTAAGCCCATGGTTAAGACCTACTGAGCAGAAAAAAAATTCCTTTCAAAATATTACTGCTTATTGGCAATGCAATGCACCTAGTCACCTAGGAGCTCTGATGGAGATGTGAGAGGCAAGGTGAACTGGTGCCACAGTGTGGGAGTCCAGCTCCTGCCAGGTTCAGGGTACCCCAAAGGTGGAGATGGCATCGACGATTGTGAGGAAGAAGAGAGAAAAAGAGAGCGAGAGAAAGAAAGAGACTGGACTCCAGTCTAGTGCAGAAGCAGATGTGTGTTTTTGGGAATTACAATTACGGGTCTTTTATACACAAAGTCAGATGTGGGAGGGGCGTCCCCCACCCACCAGAAACAATCCATGAAAACTTAATCAATGATTGCCTTTAAACCCTTTTCATATAATAATCTTAAAATCCCATAACAAAGGATAACCTAATCCATGACT
>NW_007249827.1:45477-47264 GCF_000164805.1 Carlito syrichta | reverse complement strand
GAAACCATGAAACTCCATATTGAGCTGACTATTCTTTAGCACTCTGAAGATGATTGGGAGTAAACACAGCAACAAAAGAATCACTGCTCCACAAATGCCCACATGATGAGTATAGACATTAATGTTTTTTGGTTAGCAAATGATGCCTGAATTTCTTGATGTAATGTAGTAAGGTCTATACTCAGGTCTGAATGGTTCCAAATTCCCAGTTACTTTGTCCCAAGTATGGACAGATTTAAACTCAGAGTGACATTAGAGAGCCAATTTCTTTTTTTGAGGTCATAAGTTCTTGCCCTACTGCTAAAACTCCTTTCTCCAAAGCACTAACCTTACTTTCCAACTTATGGTCTATGATTTCCTGAATAGCTATGGCAATAGAAACGTTTTTAGACAGCCGATCAGCAAACGTAGTTGTATGAACTTCCCTTGATAATGTTACAGCTCAAAAGTAACTATTAAAGCTATAACTCCTAAAATTAAAAGTAGCCAAAAATCTTTTCTGTCTTTCTAAAAGAGCATTAGCCTCATATAATATCTGTAAACCATATGCATCATACCAACGAGATGACAATTATACAAGAATCATCAAATAAGATGACTGCTCAAGAATAACAAAATCTTCACAAAAGGTTATTAAACAATTAGTTAAAAATACACCCAGTACAAGACACCTTATAAACATTGCTATGATACTCAATTTTAACAACTTAGTACTAAAAACACGTAAGAGAACTGCAAGCATCCCTAATGTGGTACTGCTGAGTTTGTCCAACAGGCCTAGACAGGTTGACTGGTTGAAGGGCTGCGAGGGCTCTCCACAAATGAGGATGAATGGCTTGTCTGGTACCCATTCATTGGAGTGCCTTCTAGTTGCAGCAAGCGTAGAGCCATTAAAACCCCAGTCACTAATATATAGTCTTTCACCAGGTACAGTATAGTCCACCTTAGAGTTGTAAGCACAGTCTCTCCATTTCAGGAAGCCAGTATCTCGCTGGATGAGTGACCAGTCCTTTTCCATGTCATTGAAGGGGCAAGCAGGTATGCTGAGAGGTGATGTCCATCAAACACAATTGAACAGTTAGGGTCACAGTTGTGATTGAGCAAAGACACACTAGGATAGAGGCCAACACCCACTTCCTGCATTTCTGCAGTACAGATGGTGAAAGAGTTGCAGATCACCTTGTCCTGGGTTTGGCATCGGATACGGTCACACTTAAAGCAGTACTGGTCCCTCAGCTGCTTCCGGCACTCCTCACTGGTCATCAGCATATCCAGGCAGCAGATGGTGAGCTCCTCTCCCACCTCAATGTCTCAGACTGCACGCACTAAGTTTATCTTATGTTTTTGGTCCTGTATTCTTTTCTCCTCCCAGTTGTTAAAGACTTTAAAGGCTGGGTCCAATAGTTATAGTTGAGGGGTTTGCGGGCCCTTTTCTAATTTTTGGAGTTTGCGCCAGTGCTGACTGAGAGATAAAATACATCCAAAAGAACTTGTCCTTCCAGTCTAGTCTGCTTATTAACACCTATTTTGTAGTTAGCTAACAGGATTCACTTATATGATTCCTTTACTTCCGTCTGGGAAAGTTGAATTTGAGAGAAATTTATCATAAGAAGACAACAAAGAAGAATTTTTAACATCCTTTTGTCCGAGTCACCCACTTGAGAAGGGGGGGCGTGAGAAGTCTGGAGGTTGGGTTAGGTGCCGTGGCCTTTAGCACCCACCCCTTCTCCAAAGGTAAAAGAGAAAGACTGGAGGCTGGGGTCAGGTGCCGTGGCCTTTGGCACCTG
>NW_007249827.1:38937-45457 GCF_000164805.1 Carlito syrichta | reverse complement strand
CAAGTCCCTTTAAGGGATCGCATCCTATTTGTAGCATTTGCACTGACACCTTGTCATCTGGACTATACAGAAGCATGCCCATTTGAGCAAGAATATCACATCCCCAAAGTGTAATGGGGATGGAAGGAATGATGTAGGGACAAAAGGTTCCTGAAGTTTCGTTATCTGTCCAATTTAAGATTTGAGAACTTTTGGCCACAGAGGGTGCTCGACCAATACCAATGAGTCCTGATGGGGCTGCTTGTGTTGGCCAGGAAGACGGCCAGTCTTTCCCAGCAATACAAGAAACATCAGCCCCTGTATCTAGCAGACCTTTAATTTTAACTCCCTGAATATATAAATCTTTTAGAAGTCTGAAGTTAGTAATTTCCTGAACCCAGAAAGCAAAATTGCTTGAGCCAAATCCAGAGTCACCCCTGGGCTTATTGGTTAGAGACTTGCCCATTCTATGATAGGGTAAGAGTAGTAACTGAGTTATTCTTTGACCTTCATAAAATTGTACAGTTTTGCTAGGGGGAGCAATAAGTACCTGCATTTCCCCTGTGTAGTCAGAGTCCACCACTCCAGGAATCACAGAAATTCCTTGTAGAGACAAGGAACTTCTTCCTAATATTATACCCACTATTCCATCTGGGAGAGGGCCCTTCACTCCCGTTGGAATTGGGGTAACTGGAACATCTGGAGTTAATATTGTTGTGGTGGAGGAACGGAGGTCCAGTCCTGTGCTCCCTGGGGTGGCTCTGATGAGTTCTGAGATGGGACAAAGGGAACAAATGGGTTCACGCTGGAAGCTGCCCCTATTGTTACTTGGGGCCGGGGCCGGCCCCTCTGCCCGTTTCCCGGAATTGGCACCGTAGATCGCTGTTTAGTTAACAGAGTGCCATTTTTATGAAATTTGGATTTGCAATCCCTAACCCAATGAAATCCCTTCTGACACCTAGGACACAGAGACTTTGGTCGAGAGCTCTCATTAGGCTGTTGCATCAGGGCTTCCTGCAATGCTTGTTTAGCTGGGCAGTCCCTACTAATATGGCCAGGCTGCCCACAGTTATAACACGTTAAAACCGAGCTGTTTTTTGATTTATTGTTACCATTTTGCTTTTTTTTTGTTTTTTGAGTTGGAGTTTCATTGCGTCGCCCAGACTGGAGTGCAGTGGCCGCTCCCGGCCACCGTAGCCTCCACCCACTGGGCTCTGGTTTTGCATTCCCCGCACAAATTGTTTCTCCCTTCCAGGTGGCGGCTATTGCCATACCCTGCATAACGGCAGGGTTAATATCAGCACACTGCCTGATATAATCAGTTAATTGTCCTGTTCTTCTAATTGGTCTAATCAAAGCTTGGCAGTACTGTTAGCATTCTCCAAAGCCAACTGTTTAATAAGGATACCTGCTGCTTCTGCATTAGCGATTACTCTATTTACTGCTGTTGTAAGTCTAGAGAGAAACTCCTCATAAGTTTCATCTGTTTTTTGCTTAAGATCAGATAGTGAGGTAGTCTGAGTAGAATTAATAGGTAACTTCTTCCAAGTCTCACTTGCACAAGAATTTACCTGGAGTAAAACTTCCTTGGGTAAGATTAGTTGACTGTCAACTGACTCATATAATCCTTTTCCTAACAACATATTGCTAGAAATATGAAACTGATTTGGATCCCTCTGCTGGTTAACAGCCCTCTGGATCCTTACCTGATCTTCAAATTCAGTTTTCCATAGTAAATAGGCTCCTCCTGACAAACAGCTTTTAGCAAGTTGTCACCAATCTTGTGGTGTCATCCACCGAGTGGCAAATTATTCCATAATAGTAATAGTATAAGGAGCTATAGGACCATACCGAGTACAAGCCTCTTTAAGTTCCTTAATTAATTTATATGGTAGCGGCTCCCAGTGAGGTGCCTCGTTTACTGTGCCTTCTTCCATATAAATTACTGGAAAGCAAGAAGACAAGGTAAAATCTCCCTCTTTCTCAGCCTTTTTTCTGGCTCCCTGCATACCTACATTACCCGGAGACACATCCCCAGGTGTGAATTTCAGTGTTTTCACCTTATTTCTAGTAAAGGGTATGCAGAACCCTAACCCTAACCCTTGGCAACATTACCAGGATTTTTTTCGCTTATGATATCATCATTTTCTCCTCCAACTCCATTTCCTTCTCGGGGAAAAATTCATCATCTAAAGGTGGCGCCGAGGCTATGGCCAGCAGGGGAGTGTCTTTATTTTTGGCTGGAATTTTAGAGAAATCATGCTGTGGATTTAAAGCATCTCGGATAATATTCCATAAAGCTAAGGCATACAAAATGCAAAAGGCAAGCCAATTGGTTCCTCTATCGGACAATATGTTCAAAATACTAGTAGACATGTTCCTTTTTTTAGATTCACTCTGGCCCATGATTTTATCATGGCTCTTAAACTGCTCACCCTTCCTTGCTCTGCCTGTCTCTACAGAGGGGCCCGTGGCACCCTGGGTGAGGTCCTATCCGTCCCCCAAAAAAAGAAAGCTTACCTTGAGGGCCCACGTTCAGGCGCCACTTGCCGGAGTCCAGCTTCAGCCGGGTTCAGGGTACCCCAAAGGTGGAGATGGTGTCAGCGATTGGGGGGGAAGAAGAAAGAGAGAAAGAGAGAGAGAGAAAGAAAGAGACTGGACCCCTGTAGACAGTGCAGAAGCCGTTTATTGGGAATTACAACGGGTCTTTTATACACAGTTGGGTGTGTGAGGGGCGTTCCCCACCCACCAGATGTTCTTTCAGGTATAATCCCATAACCTAATCCATGAAACCTTAATCCATGACTGCCTTTAAACCCTTTTCGTACTGCCTATAAACCCTTTTCATATTGCCTATAAACCCTTTTCGTACTAATACCAAGTTAAACAATTCTATAGAGACTTAAGTACTTACTTTACAAACTAAAGTGGCCCATCCCAGAATGTTTGGAATGTGGCCCAGTCCAAAGTTCACAGTGGGCTACCTGCAAGTAACCCAGTTGCATTCTTTCAACAAAATGACTGTCTTCTAAAACTATATTCTACAATTTACACCTTATTCAACTTCAATAAAGCCTAAGATCACAGAAGCCTGTGACCAATACTAAGGTTCTTAGATGTGACCCGAGTTTGAATTGTAAGTTGTGTGAAAGCCAAAACTGCAGTTGTGGAAGAATGGGAGCAATGAGCTTCTAAAGTTAGCTTGTGTTCATCCTGGTCTCAGAGTTTTTATGTTTTGAGCTCACAGGAGCTTAATCTGGTTAGTGCTGAGTAGAAAGGGGGAGGAAATGGGGTCAATAGCTCCCGAACGCATCCTAGTGGTCTCGGGGTCAACGGCCCTTCCTGATCCCTAACGTTAGCTCAGTGGGCCTCCGTGGGCGGCTTCCAACAAGATATGTTAACTCTACCTGGGCAGATATTTTGATGATGCCACACTCAGCTGAGCTACGTTGTATCAGGCAGGCTATTTTAAAATGTTTGATATCTTTTCTTTTGGATAAAATAAATAAAATCAAAAGAATACTATCTAAACTATGTAAGAGAAGATGAACCTTTGAAATCATGCAACCCATTACACATAAGTAAAGTTTAGATCTTTAAATAATACTTGTTGGGCCAGGTGCAGTGGCTCATGGCTCTAATCCTGGCACTTTGAGAGGCCAAGGCAGGTGGATTGCTTGAACCCAAGAGTTCAAAACCAGCCTGAGCAACAGAGTGAGACATAGAGACCTTGTCTCTAAAATAAATAAGTAAACAAACCCAAACAAATAAATCATACTTACTGAATTGAGTACTGTATGCTTTTCATAAATGGTTTACCTATTCTAAAGTTTATCTTTTTAAATCTTAAAAAATTATATTATTACTTAAAATTTACTTTTAAAAATCAGTTTTTAAAAAGCAGATTTCTGACAGATCTCTCCTTAGAGGACTCTTGGGGTTTTTAGCTTTATATGAATTGTTGCATAAACTTTAAATAAATTAAATTGCATTTTCATGAAAGTATTCTATAGTTCCATAATATATTTTCCTGGATTAATCTGTTCTGTGTTGGTCACTCATGGTGCATGTTATGTCTTTCCCTGTGACCCCCTAGGACATTTCCTTTCCCAGAGCTTTCCCCAGAGGGAGCTGACAGATGTGACCATGTCTATACCACATGACCAAGCCAAACACCTGAAGATCTGCCATGGATGCTGGACACAAGGGCAGCCAATCCGCAGGCTAATTCAACCTGATTGTCCCAATGTGATCAGCTGGGCCAGTCAGGGACTCCTTGAGGAATCCAAATGATGACATGTGGAGAGAGAATCAGTCAGCTGGTAGCAAATAGGTAAGTGGAAATACCTACACTTAGCAGAGACATTGAGAAAAGTTCAAAGTGACTGATGGGAATGGTGGGCAGAGGAGCGGGACAACCAACTCCTCCCAGTGCCTGACAGCTTTTAATCTCCATCAGGCCAGCTGTGGTTGTCCTTGTTCCTCGAGTTTTGTCTCTACAGCAAAACTCCATTCCTGAAACAGTCTGCATGAGACACTAGCAACCTACAACCCCTCAAATCTAATACATTGTCTAAAATTTGGTAAAATTGTGCTGTAAACTTCAAAGGCATTTCGGTACAAAGAGGTTCAATTTTAACCTTCACCAATTTTAGAAAACACATTCGGGGAGACAATACATAGGACACTGTACATGACCTCAACGGGTTCTTAAAAACGTGCCAGCCAACTCTACAGAAACATATCTTTCCTGCAAAACAAAATAAGGTGGGTGCCACCTAATCTAAAGACAGAGTCGTGCTTAATTCTTCACATCTTTTCTATTTTTCATTCCCAATAAGGGTAGAAAGTCAAACATTTTTATCATTTACCTAGGTCCTGGGTTACACTGATAACATTGCTTACAGCACAGATTTTGAAATAGAACAGCTCATTTTAGTGTAGCAGAAAAATATACAAAAATGTTGGAACATTGTGTAGAGAATTACCTCTTGAATGGGAGTTGGGAACTTGGGTTCTGGTCTTGGTTCTGTCATTAACAAGCCATGCTATTCCACCCAAGTCCCTCTTTTTCTTATCCGTAATATGAGGGAGCTTTGTTTCTTTGTACTATCTCTTTTACAAAAATCCAAACTCTGCCAAAGCAGTGTTGCCTGCCTTGTCCAGGGCTGAGTCCTAGAATGGTTCCTCATATCTTGCAGATGCTCAGGAAATATTTGTTGCTATCGAACCATCCATGCTGTTTAGTGTCTATTTAAAAGGATCTCTGACATGTATAGAGCCTTGGTTATTTCTCAAAGTGCTTTCATCTAGTAGGTACTCAACTCTCACCGATCTGAAATATTTAATTTATTTTCAAGGGGAATGCATTTTACTTGTGAATACAGAAATAAAGGCATGGAGGAGTCAGATAGAGGAGGAAGAAAATTGGCCCAAGAGTCAGAAAACCTGGCCCACCACGAACTACTGTGTGGCTTCGGGTAGGTCGTTCTGTTTCTCCAAGTTTCTGCAAGGCGGTAGGGCTGAATTAGACCCTGAGGGCCCTTTTGGAGACACACCTTTGATTCCAGTCCTGTTTGACCTGTTATATATAACAAATGAGTACCGAGGACAGATGAAACCATTAGGAAGAATGTGGGGCTGCATGAGGAACAAAGGCAAGACAATTAGTGCAGAGGCACCAGATCCTTAGAAACATCCAGACAGGCAGACTATGCTTTTTATGTTCCCCACTTAAAACCATTTATGAGCATCTACTGGCTCAGCAAAGCAGGTCACTGCCCTCAGCCATGTCTGCTGTCTGAGTAGCTGTCATGGAGAGGTAGCACCATGGAGAAAGCCTGCAGTTTGCAAGTCCATGGACATGTGCTATTTAAGTCACCTGATTGAGGTGATCCTGAAGATTTTGTGATAACTTTTTTTTTTTTTTGAGTTGGATTCTCACTCTGTTGCCCAGATTGGAGCACAGTGGCCGCTCCTGGCCACCACAGCCTTGAGCTGCTGGGCTCCAGCGATCCTTCCGCCTCAGTCTTCCAAGTAGCTGGAACTATAGACACGAGCTACCACACCTGGCTAATTTTTGATTTTTATTGTAGAGATGAGGTCTTGCCAAGTTGCCCAGGCGGGTCTTGAACCCGCGGGCTCAGGCGATCCACTCACCTCAGCCTCCCAAGGCGCGGGATTATAGGCTGAGCCACCGAGCCCTGCTTGTGATAACTTTTATAGAAAATTCTAGGCCGATCATATTCTGGGTTCTTTTATTTTTAAAAAAAATGGCTGAATACCTCACCTTTTTTAGGATGGCCACTATGTAAAACAACAACAAAAAACACAGAAAACTTGAGAAATCAAGTGTTGGTGAGGTTGAAGAGAAACTGGAATCTTTGTATACTCTTGTTGGGAATGTAAAACCACTATGAAAAACAACATGGAGATTCCTCAGAAAATTAAAAATAGATTGATTACATAATCCAGCAATCCCACTTCTGGATATTTACCCAAAAGAATTGAAAGCAGGATTTCTTTTTTTTTTTTTTTTTTT
>NW_007249827.1:12757-38900 GCF_000164805.1 Carlito syrichta | reverse complement strand
CCTCAGCCTTCCAAGTAGCTGGAACTACAGGCCCACGCTACCACGCCTGGCTAACTTTTGATTTATTGTAGAGATGAGGTCTCGCCAAGTTGCCCAGGCGGGTCTCGAACCCGCAGGCTCAGGCAATCCACACACCTCACCCTCCCAAGGCGTGGGATTACAGGCTGAGCCACCGAGCCTGGCTGAAAGCAGGATTTCAAAGAGAGATTTGCACACCCATTGCTCATGGCAGCATTATTCGCAATAAATAGCTGAGAGGTGACAGCAACCCAAGTGTCCATCAAGAGATGGAGAAAAAAAATGTGGTATATATACATAATGAAATACCATTCAGCCTTCCTTCCTCCCTCCCTCCCTCCCACCCCCGCTTCCTCCCTTTTTTTTTTTTTTTGAGTTGGAGTCTCACTCTGTCGCCCAGACTGGAGTGCAGTGGCCGCTCCCGGCCACCGCAGCCTCGACCTGCTGGGCTCCGGCGATCCTTCCGCCTCAGCCTTCCGAGTAGCCGGAATTACAGGCATGCGCTACCATGCCCGGCTGATTTTTTGATTTATTGTAGAGATGAGGTCTCGCTGCCCAGGCGGGTCTCGAACCCGCGGACTCAGGCAATCCACTCACCTCAGCCTCCCAAAGGCGCGGGATTACAGGCTGAGCCACCAAGCCTGGCTCCTTCCTTCCTTTTTGAGTCAGAGTCTCACTCTGTTGCCCAGCCTGGAGTGCAGTAGCACTCTCACGGCCACCGCAGCCTCGACTTGCTGGGCTCAGGCGATCCTTCCACTTCAGCCTTCCAAGTAGCTGGAACCACAGGCGTGCACCACCACACCTGGTTAATTTTTTTGACTTATTGTAGAGACAAGGTCTCTCTCTCCCTTTCTTTTCTTTTTTTCCTTTTTTTGAGTCGGAGTCTCACTCTATCATCCTGGCTGGAGGGCGGTGGCATGCTCACAACCACCACAGCCTCTACCTGCTGGGCTCAGGTGATTCTTTCGCCTCAGTCTTCCAAGTAGCTGAAATCACAGGTGAGAGCCACCACACCCAGCTAATTATTTTTTTATTTTTTAATTTACCGTAGAGATGAGATCTTGCCAAGTTGCCCAGGTGAACCCCTGGCCTCAGGCAATCCTCTCGCCTCTGGCTCCCAAAGTGCTGGGATTACAGTCCGGAGCCACCACGCCCTGCTTATTCAGTCTTTAAAAAGAAGGAAATCCTGTTACATGCTACAACAAAAATAGACCTTGAGGACATTATGCTAAGTGAAATAATTCCACTTATATGATGTATAAAGTAGTCAAACTCACAGAAATAGAAAGTAGAGTAGTGGTTGTCAGGGGCTTGAGAGGGGAGTTGTTCAATGGGCACAGAGCTTTGGATGACAAAAAAGTTCTAGAGCTATTTTGTATTGCAATGGGAATATAGTTAACACTACTGAACTGTAAACTTAAACATGGTTAAGGTGATAAATTTTGTTGTGTGTTTTCTAGCACAAATTTTGTTTTTAGAGAGGGAGTCATGCTCTTTCGCCCAGGTTGGTCTTGAACTGCTGGCTTCAAGTGATCCTCCTGCCTCGGCCTCCCAAAGTGCTGGGATTACAGGCCACTGTGCCCGGCCATTTTCTAGTACAATTTAAAAAAATTGATTAGAAGAATAATCAAGTAGTAAGTTGCTACTAAATTCTATACTTTGTCATGTTAGAAGGCCCCTAATTTCTTCAAACCAGGGTCTTTTAGTTCCATGAGTGAGAGGTATCAATGCTTTCTAGCACTGCTAAGAAAGGGAATTTTCCAGTTACACGACTGAAGAAAGACACAGTCAAGGTAGAGTGGCCAGCAAGATTGTAATTATGCTTGACAGGACAATCTTCTGATGGAGGGTCCAGATGGATGAAAGGGATAGAAAATAGAGAAGGAAGAGCAAGCCGATTCTTCGTTGGCAGCATGATTTTGTGGGCTCCCCAGTGGCGTATCAGGGCTACATGACGCAGGATGGTCTTCTGGGTTTTTACCACTCATGTTTCCTTAGACTTTATACTCCTGCATCTTGCTGAGGGCTTAGTTTAGCCCGTGAGAGAAAACACTCTTGTGTGGGATCAGCAGTCTGGAAAGAAAGAAACACCATCATCAACTTTCTGCGCCAATGTAGGGGATGATACTCTTCAGACCTATATTTGAAGTATTAGCATCTCACCATCACTTAATTCTTTGTTAATAACTTAAAAAATTACGGAGCCCAACTCTACCAGGCTAAATTTTTATTTGTTTGTATTTATTTTGAGTTGGAGTCTCACTCTGTTGGCTAAACTATAGTGCAGTGGCATGATCATAGCTCACTGCTGTAGTGCAGTGGCATGATCACAGCTCACCGCGGCCTAGACCTCCTGGGATCAGGTGATCCTTCCACCTCTGCTTCCCGCGTAGCTGGGGTTATAGGCATGCTCCACCATGCTCGACTCATTGAAAAAAAAATTTTTGTAGAGACAAAGTTGCCTAGGCTGGTGTCAAACCTCTGGGCTGGAACTTCAGGGCTCCAGCAATCCTCTCGACTTGGCCTCCCAAAGTGCTGAGATTATACGTGTGAGTCACTGTGCCTGACCCCAGGCTATCTTTTTACCTATTAACAAGAACCTTTTTTTGCAAGGTTTTTAAATAGCTGATTACTGGAAATTGAAACGAACCCAAGAATCTCTTGAAGGAAATAATAAAGATGTTCTAATCCAGTAAATACCCTCCTGAAGGCTGATTACAACATATGATACAGCTATGTCTTGGTCCATGTCATTCTCGGAAAAGACGCCTTCTCAGATAACAGACCAGAGAGTTCACTGATTTAGCTAGAATTAGCTTGGTAAAGTTAACCAACGATCTGAGAGTGACTTTCACTCTGGGATTTTAGTTACCCATAATATAAGAAGGGTGAGTGTCCCTGTGTGATATTTTTGGCTGTCCGGATTTGTGTCTGTAAGCCATCACAGCATGAATGAGAGTTACCCCCAATCTACTCAGCAGTGCTCCCTCTGTTTTTGCTTGAAAGGATTAAAACTGACTCATCCATCTGGGCATCCAGATGATGGTGACAGACCTAGCCCAGTAATTCAGAGAGGCAGTCAGCGGGGCTCAAGTGATAGATTCAGACAGCTGCTACTAAAAACAGACCCACACTCATCCATATTTACAAGCCTCTATTGTCCCCAGGGCAAAACTTGGTCAGCCCGCACCTCTTCACCTTTACACAAAAGCTTCAAGTTGCCTTTTCTTTCTGGGGACACGCACTTGCATCAGAACACTACGCTGTCTGTCAATGGTGGTGAAGATTGGGATGGTTATGACTGGAGGAGAAAGGTACCACCTGGTGTGGCTTCAGTCTGGGTGGCTCGAGCTCCGCATGCCTTAGGGATGATCCTACCCTGCCTCACTCACTCAGGTCAGTAAAGCCATCGGAAAGGAAGCCCGAGGTTGTACTGAGAAAGGAGTGCTTGCTATGTCCCTCCTAGGTGACGGCAGACGAGCACATTTACCTGCAGCTGAATGGGGGTACCATATGAAGTTAATGCTACATCCTCCTCAGCTCCATCACTGTCTCGGGCTGCAAGCCAAAGTAGGGAAGGGCTGGGTTAGTGTTAGAGAGGCACGTGGAAACAGCACAAGAGGACTATGGGAGGACTCCATGGCTTGTGACGAGGCTCCTGACCCTTTCGAAGGAATTCTCAGTTGAGGCTGTTATTGAAAAAATTGGATGACTTGAAAGAGCATTTTTAAGTTTATGAGGAAGGTGTGGATACCATGAGGGTTCAGGAGAAGCACACTGATGTCAGAAGAGCACAAGCCCTGAGTCAGCGTCCTTGCTGTCTTGGTATTACTTGTGTGACTTTGGACATCTCACTCTTTCAACAGTCCCTTTAAGTTTGATTCTCTATACACTTGGATTCAGTTTTTTACCTGAACATAATAAAGATTGGCTGGGTGTGGTGGCTCATGCCTGTAATCCCAGCACTTTGGGAGGCCGAGGTGGGAGGATTACTTGAACCCAGGAGTTCAATACCAGCCTAGGCAACACAGCAAGACCTCATCACTATAAAAAAAAAAAAATGCTCGGTGTGGTAGCACATGCCTATGGTTCCAGTTACTTGGAAGGCTGAGGTGGAAGGATCAACTGAGCCCAGCAGGTTGAGGCTGTGGTGGTCGTGAGTGTGCCATGCACTCCAGACTGAGTGACAGCGTGAGAGACTCCAACACACACACACAAAAGAAAACACTGTAAGTGCTATCTTCGTGTATTATTATTGGTGGTGGTGCTGGTGGTAGAGTTACAATGGAGGCTCCAACATCGTCCTCTTAGTGGCATTCTTTAGAGAGACTGTGATATGTGAAATGCTTATCTTTCCTTCATGGCAGAGTGAACTGAACCCGTGGTTCAACTTTGCTCTTTGTGGCCTAGCAAGGCTCCTTCACAGTCCCTTGATGACCAGCTTTCACCCAACATCCTTATCAGACCAGATCAAAAGTCAGAAAAACTGAATTCTTCCAGCTCTGGTTATTGTTCAAGAATTTCCCAAAAGGCTGACTGTTTTTCTGTATGAAACCTGCAACCACCTCATGGTAGGAAATACAAGCTGAGGAAGGGCTTCTGTTTATCTGTGAAGGAGGAGAGGGAGGATATGATGAACATTCTTTAAAGACAGGGGCTCCTGGAGGTTGAGGACCTTGGTTTGGTCTCAAAATTGGTGAGAACCAGAGTCTCAGAGCCAGAACATGGGAGGCCTAATACTACATTCTTTCCACTGGTCTTTGCTGCCCAGTTATGCTCCTGCTCCCCAAGTCTTTTCTTTTCTTTTTTTAAGAGACAGGGTCTCACTCTGCTGCCTAGGCTGGAATGCACTGGTGCAGTTATAACTCACTGCAGCCTCAACCCCCAGGGCTTAAGGAATCCTCCCACTGGCATCTCAGGCGTGCACCACCATGCATAGCTAATTTTTATTGTTTAATTTTTTGTACAAATGGGGTGTTCCTATATTGCTTAGGCTGGTCTCAAACTCCTGGCATCAAGCAATTCTGCCTCAGCCTCCTCAAAGCTCTGAGATTACAGTTGTGAGCCATCATGTCCAACCTTGTTGCCTGAATCTTCACAAATGTCATTATCCGCACCTTATCTGTCCTCAGATCAAACAAATCCTGCCCGTCTTCTTCCCTTCTTTATGTATTGTAGTTCTTTCTCTTTAGAGTGGCAGAAAAGAAATTTCCTTGAAAAACAAACAAAAGATATACCACCTGGAACGATTCCAATTAAGTTTCCCCTGGTAAGATGGGTGTGCTTTGAAGAAAAAAATGTCGAGATTTGTCAAAAAGGGTTCCATTCAGCAAAAGTTGGGATCTGCTAGGGAAAGCAACCAGAAGCGCTTTTGTTTGCGGGAACAGTTTTCTCTTGACTCATCTCATTTTATAATCGTAGACCCGTTTTTACATGATGTAGACTTATTGATTATCTTTGTGTCCTAACACCTTCAAAAAGGATCACACCAGGCTTGTCTGTATACATTCAAACACTGGATGGAAAAGTGCCCACGGTAATGTGACACTTTCAAATACAGATAGTCTTGCTTTTAGCACACTTGATGTACAATATTCTAATTGTTCTAAAGCAGATAAAGCAAGTAGTAATTAGAAGAGGAGTTTTTCCCTCAAAAAATAGATTTGTAGCTGATATTCTATTATATTTAAGATCTCTGAAAATCATATTACATTTAAAATTTTCAGTTAAAAGAGCAGCTGATTTTATTCTATTTATTTGGGCAGTCAGTTATACTTTATTCAGGAACAGAAATATTCCAAAATTACCAACTCCAAATACAAAACAAGTAATGTATCCATCAACTAAGGATATGTTAAAAGAACACATAATCCCAGATGCATGTAAATGAAGTAATTAAATGTCAATATAATTTCAGGATTGCTTCTTCATTTTTTAAATTATTTTAAATTATTTTTTATTTTTTATTTTTGAGTTGGAGTCTCACTCTATTACCCAGACTAGAGTGCAGTGGCCGCTCCCGGCCACCGCAGCCTCGACCCGCTGGGCTCCGGCGATCCTTCCGCCTCAGCCTTCCAAGTAGCTGGAACTACAGGCACTCGCTACCACGCCCGGCTAATTTTTTTTTTATTGTAGAGATGAAGTCTCACCAAGTTGCCCAGGTGGGTCTCGAACCCCCAGGCTCAGGCAATCCACTCACCTTAGCCTCCCAAAGGCGCGGGATTACGGGCTGAGCCACCGAGCCCGGCTGTATGTGCACAAATTCATTATCCGAATCTTTATGTTAAGGCTTTCTGTGCCTAACAATACGTTGAGCTTGTAAAACTTTAATCAAATGCTGGGAGACCATATATCTATATTTTTGGCTTCAGATTCTGGCTAAGAACTAATTTTTATTTTATTTTATTTTTTTTGAGTTGGAATCTCACTCAGTTACCCAGGGGGGAGTGCAGTGGCACTCTCATTGTCACCGCAGCCTCTGCCTGCTGGGCTCAGGCAATCCTTCTGGCTCAGCTTTCCATGTTGCTGGAACTACAGGCACGTGCCACCAAGCCTGTCTAATTTTTTGATTTATTGTAGAGATGAGGTTGCCCAGGCTGGTCTTGAACCCGTGTGCTCAGGTAATCCTCTCACCTCTGCCTCCTAAAGTGCTGGGATTATAGACATGAGCCACCGTACCCGGCCAAGAACTAATTTTTAAAAGTTCAATTAAGCCGGGCTCGGTGGCTCAGCCTGTAATCCTGCGCCTTTGGGAGGCTGAGGTGAGTGGATTGCCTGAGCCCGTGGGCTCGAGACCCACCTGGGCAGTGAGACCTCATCTCTACATAAATCAAAAAATCAGCCGGGTGTGGTAGCGCATGCCTGTAATTCTGGCTATTTGGAAGGCTGAGGCAGAAGGATCGCCGGAGCCCAGCAGGTCGAGGCTGTGGTGGCCGGGAGCGGCCACTGCACTCCAGTCTGGGCGACCGAGTGATACTCCAACTCCAAAAAAAAAAAAAAAATTCAATTAATATACAGATTTTCAGGAACATATTTATAACATGGAGCAAATAATATTTGTACACATTTGTTTGGTGTCCTGTAGTAATATGCCTGGTTGCATTTTCATTCTCCATCCAGATGTTTTTATATTTTAGAATTAAGTTCATAAGCCATTTCAGAGAGATAAAGCCTAATCTTCCTCAGAAAGACCTCCAGGGAAATGGAGTTCTTAATCCCCTTCACTGGTCTGTTGCAGTGGTGATCAGTTCTTGTTTTCACATTTAATCTAAATCTCTCATGCCTCTCTGTTTGAGTTGATTTCCACTCATTGTCTTTAACTGGAGATGGAAAACAACAGGACAACAGCCTCTTGGAGAGAAGTCTATATGCTTGGGAAATCCTCAGCGAATCACCCTTCTTTCAGCTGATTAAATCTGGCCTTGTAACCCACTGGTAAATCAAATAGTTATGTGACTGAAATCGTAGCTGCAAGCAGCATTAGTCAGAAGAGTCACATGACAAATGCATGTTTCATAGACCCGAACAAAATGCTGTGTTTTAGTACAGAATTTTTTTTTTTTTTTTGAGTCAGGGTCCCATTCTGTCACCCAGGCTGGAGTGCAGTGGTTCGATCATGGCTCACTGCAGCCTTGACCTTCTGGGCTCAGGCAATCCTTATGCCTTAGCCTCCCGATTACAGGAGTACACCACCATGTGTGGCTAATTTATTTATTTTCAGAGACAAGGTCTTGCTTTAGTTCCCCAGGCTGGTCTTGAGCTCCTAAGACTCAAGCCATCCTCCCACCTTGACCTCCCAAAATGCTGGAATTATAGGCATGAACCAACACCCCCAGCTGGTACAGAATTTTCAGAGAAGACTTGGATAGTCTCTGAGGAAGGCACATAAAACTTAAGAACAACCATCTTAGTCTCATTATCTTAACCTTCGCACACAGGTCTGATGTTATAGCCCTTTAATCATCTTTGTGGTTTATCTGCTGAGCCTCTCCAAGCTCCCTCACATCTCGTTAGTGAATTAAGACCCGAAATGGATATTCTTGCTAGAGACTGACTGATGCTGAGTACAACAGCACCGTTGTTCTTGCTGACCACACATCTGTTTGTATAGTACTGCGATTGTTTCTTGAGCAAACAAAAACAAAGACAGTGGTAAACTGTTTCCCCACTGTCAGCTCGTGACCTACAATAACACTCAGGGTTGTTCAAGTCATTATTATTATTTTATTTGTCTGGCTTTTACCTGCTTTGAATCTATTTGTATGTTTTTCCCAACTGGGTGGAATCCTGCACTTTTTGTTGATTTTTAGAAATTCTTTTAAATTTTGATATTTGTACTTTTTCCAGGTGACCTAAATTCTGATTCTATTTTCTGAGCTTAAGCTCCTGGTTATTCTGCCCAATCTTGGAGAGCAATTTATATATTTTTTTACTTGTGTGATTGACTTTTTCCTCCCCATGAAATATCAAACTACATTGGCAATGACTATCACTGGCAGACCTGCTCAGAAATGGATTTTCGAACTTGTTTGAGTGATAGGATCATCTTGGTCAAAACCAGAAACATTGTACTTTTGCAAGCTCCTGCTCTTCAACTAAGATACTCCTTAGAACACTTTAAACACTTGCCTAATATTTTTGGAGTATGAAATATTGACCATTACAAGTCCCATTGTGCTTTGAATTATTATGACACTCTATATAAGAATGTTTTTTTCCTCTTTGACTTTTGTTTCTTGGAAACATACAACAACAAAAGCAAACATAAAAAGTTCCATCTTATCTTCCGGTAAGAACGATAAGAAGTATTTTCGTGAGAGATTGACTCTGCAATTCTGCCACAAACCTCTGATTATGCCTCATCAACAAGCAATGAAAAACTTTTATAGGAAGGATATATAGTGTCAATTTCCAGCTCTTAGTCAACTGAACTGAAAAGAATTAATGGATGTATTTATCTGAACAGGATTTAATTTGAATGTGCAATTAGCCATAGATTACAGCTCAAAAAAGTGGTATGTACTTAAAAGGAAAACTAAGATTAATTTTTTTGAGACTGGTGAACATTTTGTGTGCTATACAACATATAAAATAACATCATCGTTATACATTAGAAAGAAAATGTGAGAAATCAGATGCCTATTAAGACATAGAAATTGATGTAAAACTAGGATACTGGGTTATGAATAATAGGCCAGATGTTTCAGAAATGGAATTAATGAGTTTTGACATGTTTCCAGAATACTGAAATTAACTACTATTTGCCCCAGGTTGTTGGGGTCCAAGCATCCTTGTTGTCATGGATAATATACTTTAATTCTTAGCAAAGTATAGTCAGGTGGCTTGTATAAAAATATGACCCAGAAATTATGAAAATATCACACAAACAAATTGCTTTATTTCTACTAAAGATCACACATCTGAATCTTTACTCAGAATTCTAATGTAATGGGTCTTCCTGTCACTTTTTGTAAATCTTGAAGGATTTTAAACAGTGAATGGTTTGACAAGGAGAAATCCAGAAGCTATTGGGCTTCGTGACTTTAATTAGGTGGTGAATCCTGTGAATCAGTTTAAGATTATGTTTAGGCAGACTAGCTTTGAGACTTAAATTTTTTTTTTTTGAGTTGGAGTCTCACTCTGTCACCCAGACTGGAGTGCAGTGGCTGCTCCCAGCCACCGCAGCCTCGACCTGCTGGGCTCTGGCGATCCTTCCTCCTCAGCCTTCCAAGTAGCCGGAATTACAGGCATGCGCTACCACGACCGGCTGATTTGTTGATTTATTGTAGAGATGAGGTCTCGCTGCCCAGGCGGGTCTCGAACCCGCGGGCTCAGGCAATCCACTCACCTCAGCCTCCCAAAGGCGCGGGATTACAGGCTGAGCCACCGAGCCCGGCTCGAGACTTAAATTTTTAAAATGTCAACCACGGCTGCCAGGAGTGACTTTTGTCCTTGTCAGCCAGCACATCTGGACCTTACATTAGAAGTCATACAGTTGCGTGTCCCAAGCCTAATTTGGGGCTAATTAACTCATTTTATAGTGGATGCTTTCTTTACCCAGAGTCATACCCTCTTTATTTAGGGCCTTTGATTCATTTCTGTCTTGATCTCTCTCCATAAAGTTCTATGTTTTGGAAGTACCAATTTTTCGTAAAAATTTAATCTCAATTCTGGAAGTCTCCATCTCCATGCTTAAACCATGAAGCCACCCACAAAAAACCTGACCATTCTCTTTTTTGTTCCCTCTTGGTTCATCCTATTCCTCTCTTTCTGTCCTCTTTTCCCCCACAGAAGTGCCTCCCTGGCCCCTGAATCTCCCAGAAAAGTACCTCTTGAGAGCTCCTGGTTCTCCATGCGGAAGCTGCGTTGGTAGACTGGGACCGAGCAGGCATTGTCTTGTAAAGGGCAATCCTGCTTGCACGATCTGTAGAGAATGCAGAGCTCAGGGATGATGTACAGCAGGAGGAAAACCCATGCATTGGTGACCAGGGCAATGCAGATGACTGGATCGTCCCACTGGGGCTGTCTCTGGAGCTGTGGGTTGCCTCTCAGGAGCATAGAGATCCACACCACCCAGATAACGATGGAGAAGAACACAGTGACGAAGATAAGCCTTCCATGCTGCTTCCAGTTCTCACATGGGCCACAGAAGGTGGCTTTGGAGACGAAGAACGTGAGGGCCATCAGGAAGAGGACGTAGACCAGGAGTACCACAAAGTCCATGTTGAGTTGACAGGGTGTCAGATGCATAAACATCATACCCCTGGTCATCATGAGAGTTACATACTCAATGGCAATAATGATCTGCAACAGACTACAACCAATAGCAATGCACAGAATTGTCGTCCATGAGAAGGAGACTCGACCCCGGACCAGCTTCACCAGGTTGGAGGCATGAGCCAAGAGGCATGAGAAGCAGAGAGCAAAGAGAACCCCAAAGAGAAAGTAGCGTACGGGAGCAGTTTGTTGATTGAGCTGGATAATGAAGGCAAAAGCAAGTCCAAAGAGCCCCAGCACGCTGAGGAGGAAGAGAAACTGGGTGGGGAGGACATTCCACTGGCTGCAGTCTTGGACCTTTCGCATGAGAAAGAGAAATGCCAAGAGTAGCATAATTGTAACCACTATGCCAAGGATTGCCAGGGACTCCAGAACAATACCCCATGGCCCCTCGGTGTCACAGAGGAGATAATAGTCTCCAGTAGACTTGATGCAGTCATCATACATGGTGACTTACAGGAGGACCTCACAAGAATGGTCTTCTGGTCCCCTGCAGAAAAAAGAAGAGACAAATTTAGGACTTTACATCCAATCACAAGAATGCCTGTTGCCTAGTCCTATGCAGGGCACTATGGTGTTTTCCTAATGAAGACACCTGGGCATATAAAAGAAATGGTCTTACCAAAATTGTCTCTGGAACACTGGAGAGAGCACAAATTACATTTTGTTTGGCTTCTGTTATTTATCTAAATGCTAAGCTTCCCTAGGGAAAAAAATCAGAGCTATATACAAACATGGTCTAAGGCAGTGGTCTGCACAACAGGAGGAGAGAAGTGAGCGAGTGAGTAAAGTTTCATCTTTCTTTACAGTCGCTCCCCATCACTCACCTAAGTTCTGCCTTCTGTCAGATCGGTGGTGGCATTAGATTCTCTTAGGAGCACAAACACTATTGCAAACTGCACATGCGAGGGATCTAGGTTGCACAGTCCTTATGAGAATCTAATGCCTGGTGATCTGAGGTGGAACTGAGGCGGTGATGCCAGGGCTGGGGAGCAGCTGCAAATACAGATTAACATTAGCAGTGCCCTGTCCTTGGAAAAATTGTCTTCCATGAAACCAGTCCCTGATGCCAAGGAGGTTGGAGACCACTTGTTTAAGGGGATGGGAAATACCATCACATACATAACCCCCAAATTTATAACTGCTGTATATGGGATGTCAGTAAAGGAACTGAGAAAGCCAAACTAAAACTCTCAAAACGATCTTAGCTCCATCCTTCTGTAAGGAACAGAGAACAAACTTTATTTGGTGGCTCCAGATAATTCATCCAATTTTGTATCACAATTCCCAAGGTTTCTGGAAAACTAGTACAAAATCTTTCTCACAAGATTGAGTGTGTATGTGACAGTGTTTGGGCGATTGGTGGAATTCCAGTTATATCAGGCTCAGAACAAGGTTTACCAACATTAATGGACTGTTGGATCATTTTAGACATTGGTTCACCACTTGGAGGAGACAGGTAGCAATTTTTCCCAATAATTGTAATGACCATTCCTTCTTTCAATTCAGTTCAAGTCAATCCAATGCAACGGGTTATAATTAAGCACCTACTTTTAGTTCATTAAAGAATTATACAAAATGATCCTTTTCTTTAACTTTTTGAATAGTTTAGTACCAAAGTCCATGTCTTGACTGAGGTGGCCTAGAAAAAAAGAATCCCACATATTCATTTGGAAAAAATACCTTACCATTGAATATTCCTAGCTCTACTTCCCTTCAGTTATTTCCAAACCTGATGGCTGGAGTGACCCAGGTTTACATCTCAGGGTTCTGACTTACCTTCTCAGTGTCCACTCTGGGACTCGGTGTCCACTCTGGAAGCTGGGACTGGTGAACTGAGGCTGGTGATGGTGAGGTGGTGGTTGTGAGGTTGTAAGTGCTAATGAGTAAGAAGGAGACAACCTCAGCTTCTTTAATCTCTCCCCAAATGGGCGGAAGAACTGTAGGCCCTCACTCAGGTTCCTGCAGTGTCTATAAAAAGAACCGGAAGGACAGAAAGACACACCTATTCCAGTTTCATAGCAGCTTTTCTATGGAGATTTCTTTGTTCTTCATTCTACTGCTGACCAGGGAGACCTTGGCTTCGGGGAGGAAAGATGGCTTCTTCCCTGTATATTCCAGTATATTCTGAAAACTACACTCCATCCTTCTTCTGACCTACTCCCTAAAAAAGCTGTCTCGAGAGACCTCCCCACATCTTGATTTTAATTGTAAGATTCAAAAGAGCATCCACTCAATAAAGTATATGTAATGAGAATTTCACTGGGCCATCCCAAGGGGGATTTTGCTTACCACTGGAATTAAAATGGCCAGTGATGAGGCCAAGCACGGTGGTTCACACCTATAATTCCAACACTTTGGGAGGCTGAGGTGAGAGGATTGCCTGAACCCACAGGTTCGAGACCATGCTGGGCAACTTGGCGAGACCTCATCTCTACAATAAATAAAAAAATCAGCCAGGCATGGTGGCGTGTTCCTGTAGTTCCAGCTACTTGGAAGACTGAGGCTGAAGGACCACCTGAGCCCAGCAGTTCAAGGCTGCAGTGGCTGTGATCGTGCCACTGAGCTCCAACCTGGGCAACAGAGTGAGACTCCAACTAAAAACAACAACAACAACAAAAAACCATGGCCAGTGATAAGTAAAATTTTCCTTCTAGTGAATTAGGGGAAATTTGTCTTCTTGACTGTAGTAATCTCTTTTCCTTTCTTTGGAAAACCCTTCCTCAGGCCCTGGCTGCCCATTGTGGGTGGACTCCTACCTGGACCAGCCATTCCAGGTATTGCCCAAGACTTTGGATATAATTTCTCTCTATCTTTTCCCTCCTCATCCTTATCAGAATACATTTACTTGCTCTGAGTCTCATTCTGTAGGGGCATTCCTAGGTCCTGAGAAAAAAATAACTCACGCCGGGCTCGGTGGCTCAGCCTGTGATCCAGTGCCTTAGGGAGGCTGAGGTGAGTGGATTGCCTGAGCCGGCGGGTTCGAGACCCACCTGGGCAGCGAGACCTCATCTCTACAATAAATCAAAAAATCAGCCGGGCGTGGTAGCGCATGCCTGTAATTCTGGCTACTCGGAAGGCTGAGACGGAAGGATCGCCAGAGCCCAGCAGGCGAAGCTGCGGTGGCCGGGAGTGGCCATTGCACTCCAGTCCGGGCGACCGAGTGAGACTCCAACTCAAAAAACAAACAAACAAACAAACAAAAATCTCACAATTAAAGGTCACCAGTTTGCTCTACATACTTGCCAGCATAAAAATAAAATAAAATAAAATAAAGGCCACCTGCTGACAATGGAGTGCTGTATTCCTTTCTGCTTACTCTACAGTGACATATCGTAAGGCACACAGCATAGGGCCAAGCCTATACCGGATGCTCTTCCCTCCCAAATTTACTCCTTGTTTCAAATATTTTCCTGAATATTTGCATTTTGACAGTGAACTTCTGAAGACCCCAGGCCAGTGCTTGTTTGGTTTGGTTCAAGGTGCTCTGTGATCTGGCTCTATCCACCCAGATTTCTTCTAGGTCTACAGGTCCTATGGTTTAGCCAGGATGCTTTTCCCACTGCCTTACAAAGAGACAAGCTCCTATCTACTCACCTTTTTTCAGATGTTGGCCCTGCCCCAAACTGCCTTTTGCTTATTTCCATTGGTAATGGTTTCGATCCTAATACTTGCCCTCCCTCTAGGATCTAGTTGGTCTTATCTCCTTTAGGACCTGGTTATTCTAGCCCTCACAGATCACATTTCACCATATTTCTGTCCATTTTTATCAATTAATTTATTAATTAATATATTGAGCAATAGTGAATATAGATAAATGAATAATAAATAATAAATGTCTCAGTTTATTTATTTGGGGCAATCTTATCTCCTGATTAGATTTATAGCTGCCTGGGGTTATGTTCCACATTTTATACCCCCATAGTACCTGGGCCCATGTAGAGTACTTCTTAGGTGATGGGTGGTTTGCTTAATTTAGTGATTTTTTTTTTTTTTTTTTTTTGAGTAGGAGTCTCACTCTGTTTCCCAGGTTGGAGTGCATGGCATGCACACAGCCACTGCAGCCTTGACCCCCTGGGATCAGGTGATTCTTCTGCCTCAGTCTTCCATGTAGCTGGAACCACAGGCGTTGGTCTTGAACCCCTGGACTCAGGCAATCCTCTAGCCACAGTGCTGTGATTATAGGCATGAACCACCGTGCCCAGCCAATTGAATGATTCTAATGATAAAATCCCAGATGTTTCAGAAGGTACTCTTTAGCAGTGTAGTTTTTCTTTTCTTTTTTGAGTTGGGATCTCACTCTGTCATCCAGGCTGGAGTATAGTAGTACAATCACAGTTAACCCTGTCCTGGATCTCCTGGGCTCAGGCGATCCTTCTGCTTCAACCTTCTGAATAGTTTATATTACAGGCATGTACCACCAAGCCTGGCTTATTTTTTTGTTTTTTGTAGAGACAAGGCCTCAAACTCCTGGGCTCAAGCAATCCTCCCACCTTAACCTCTCAAAGTGCTGGAATTACAGGTGTGAACCATCATGCCCGACTCAGTGTGTTTTTTTCAACAGATGTGCTTTAATGGAAACTACCTACAAATAAATCAGAACTTTAACAAACCCTTGATGAAATCATTCTTTTTGTGTTTTTGTTTGTTTTTTTTGAGTTGGAGTCTCACTCTGTTGCCCAGACTGGAGTGCAGTGGCTGCTACCACGCCCAACTGATTTTTTGATTTACTGTAGAGATGAGGTCTCGCCAAGTTGCCCAGGCGGGTCTCGAACCCACAGGCTCAGGCAATCCACTCACCTTGGCCTCCCAAGGCATGGGATGACAGACTGAGCCTCCGAGCCCGGCGACAAAATCATTCTTAAGTGGTGTTCCTTCTATCTTTAGACTCCTTAACATTAAAAAGCCATTTTCTCCTTTGAGAGAAGAAAATTTTAGGGATCACAGCGCGCCCCTTTACTTGTTTTGGGCATAACAGCAGTGTTTCTGGAACTGTAAAGGCTAAAGCTCTTATTAAGGGCAAAGGGATTTTCCAGATGATGAAATGTGACATCCATAAGAATCCACTCAAAGAGCCTGTTACTGTCAGCAGAACAGCAGGAGAATTTTCCATTTAATTCTCCCAAGAGATCTATTTTGTTGACCCTCTACCTCCCACCTCCTTTCTGCTGGTTGGTTGTGGTTACTCCTCACTGTTGTGATGTTTTCGTTTCTGGATTGCTTGTCTTCTGAGGAGATTCCTCTTGACCTTCTGATGGCTTGAGGCTGGTGAATTAATGGGCTAATGACCACAAAGCCCTTTGAGCACCTGAGATAAAAGAACCTGTCTCAGGTATTAATTATTGTTATTTTAAAATCTAGCATTATAGACTTAACCCATCTGCTGCTAGGCCTTAAGGACACAGGGGCCCTTTTGGCCTACACACGTCCAAATTACTCACACCTAATTTCTTTTGGCTTCTATACAACATTGTCATCAGAACTAACAGCTCAGATACAGCTTTGATGAATCAAAATACGTCGATTACAATGAGTCCATTAAAAACGGAGACAAAACAAGAGACCAAACGCCTTTTGCCAAGCACCTATTTGTATTGTTTCCTTCTCACAGAAGCAGAGCTGGAGGAAATGTAGAGGTCACCTAGCCGAACTCTTTATTAAGAATAAGGAAGCCGATATTACAACATAAGGAATTTAGTGACAGGGAAGCAGAAGCTCAGAGAGGTGAAGGGAGATGTCCAAGATGTGGAATGTTGAATAAGACAGCTGAGGTTTCCTGTTCCTGGTTTATTCTTGCTGCTATACAAGTCTTCTTTTCCTCCCTGCCTCCCTAAGACAGGTTCTTGCCACCCACTCTATGCCACCGCTTGGTGCCCTGGCTCATGCGTCATGGCTGGCCTCTTCCCTTCTTCCCACCTTATAAGGACAGGTTTTTAGAGAGACAAGAGCCTTTGCACATGATTTGTGGGTGAAGACCAGAAAGAAAGAAAAAAAAGAAATGGACTATAAGAGTGCATCAGTGATTCTTTCTCCTAAAGCTGTTATGACTGCCACGCGAGGACAGGCTGTGTGAGAAGGAATGCCTCGACCAGGCATGACGCATTTGTGTTTTTGGTCACTGGCATCTCCAGGGTTGGCCTCATGACATCCAACCGGTGCAGTTTTACGGCTCCATCTCCTCACCCAAGAAGGGTCCTGTGTTTGGGATTTGATATTCTGTGGTCACCATGTTGAAACTCTAAATAATTTTACTGTCGAATTTGTGTTTGGTATGTGAAGTAGAGTGAGACAAAGGGGCGTGCACCGGGGCTGGGAGCTTGACTCACACTCTATCCTGCCTTCCATGGCCTCCCTGAGAAGCTTCTTGCCCCTCACTCTATGCCACCACTTGGTGCTCTGGGTCACCTGGCTGGCCTCTCACTTTTTTTTTTTTTGAGTCATGATCTCACTGCGTAGCCCAGGCTGGAGTGCAGCGGCATTGTTACAGCTCACTGCAGCCTTGACCTCCTGGGCTCAGGGGATCCTTCCGCCTCAGCCTCCTGAGTAGCTGGGACTATAGATGCAGGCCACCATGCTTGGCTAATTTTTATTTATTTACTTATTTGTTTATTTATATATTTTAGAGACAAGGTCTCACTATATTTCTCAGGCTGGTCTCAAACTCCTGGGCTTAACCTCCTAAAGCGCTTGCATTACAGGCATGAGCCACCCTTCCTGGCCTAGCCTCTCCATTTCTACCCTTGCCCTGTGATTGCTGCTGTTCTCAGTTCACCCGTTTGCCATTGGTTAGATGGTGGGTCCTTGGAAAGGAGGGACTGATTTACTCACTTCCAGACAGGGCCCCATATTTTCATGTTGCATTTGGTCCCAGAAATTATGTAGCTGGCCCTGGGCATCTCATTTAACTTTTTGGTATCTGATGCATAAGTTGATCAATTTTATATCAGTATGTAAACATTGTACAGTTTAATTGAGTATTGATAAAGTGTGCAGTCAGCTGTGAGCTGTGAGTTAGCTGTGATAAAGAGTGCAGTTAGAAATTGATCAGCAAATTGTCAAGATGCTCAACTGAGCATCATTTATAAATGTCAGGGTATTTTTTGGAAAGGAAGCTATTCTACATCTTTTTAAATTTGTGACTATGATAACATTTTAATTGCACTAGAATAGATTTCTTTATACTGGACTACAGTATTACTAAAAGAAAACAGATCATGTAAAAAATACAGAGATACGTTCAAGTTTGACTGCTGTATCTAGAAGTATAAATCTGGCAATACTGAGAAAAATGTTGACTCGAATAAAATTTTTTATTTGAGTTGAGTTACATTCTAAAAAGGAAAGACTACATTCAAAACTTTATAGTATTTAAGTGTGATTTTGTTTTTGCTTTGTTGTGTTTTGGAGTTGGAGTTTCACTCTGTTGTCCAGGCTGGAGTGCAGTGACGTGTTCATGGCCACCGCAGCCTCGATCTGCTGGGTTTAGGTGATCCTTCTGCCTCAGCCTTCCAAGTAGCCCAAGTAGATGGAACTACAGGCACATGACATCACGCCCGGCTAATTTTTTTGATTTATTGTGGAGAAGAGGTTTCACCAAGTTGCCAGGCTAGTCTCAAACCCATGGACTCAGGCAATTCTCTCACCTTGGCCTCCCAAAGTGCTGGGATTATAGGCATGAGCCACCGTGCCTGGCCTTTTAAGTGTGATTTTATAAAATATGCAAGGCTTAACAAAAATGAGGGACTCAACATATCATTTATTTATTTATTTTTGAGTTGGAGTCTCACTCCATTGTGTAGGCTGGAGTGCAGTGGCATGCTCAGGCCACCCCAGCGTCGACCTGCTGGGCTCCAGTTATTCTTCCACCTGATCCTTCCAAGTAGCTGGAACTATAGGTGTGGACTACCACGCCTGGCTAATTTTTAATTTATTGTAGAGACAAGGTCTCAAAATTGCCCAGGCTGGTCTCGAACCCGTGGACTCAGGTAATCCATTCTCTTCAGCCTCCCAAAGTGCTGGGATTACAGGCTGAGCCACCGAACCTGGCTATTTATTTATTTATTTGAGTAGGAGTCTCACTTTTCACCCAGGTTGGAGTGCAGTGGCACGTTCATGACCACTGTAGCCTCAACCTGCTGGGCTCAGGTGATTCTTCTGCCTCAGCCTCCCAAGTAACTGGAAGTACAAGCATGCACCACCATACCCAGTTAACTAATTTATTTATTTATTGTAGACACAGGGGTCTCACAAAGTTGCCCAGGCTGGTCTTGAACCCCTGAGCTCAAGCAATCCTCTTGCCTTGGCCTCTCAAAGTGCTGGGATTACACTATGCCCGGCCGACATATTATTTATAATAAAATTGTTATAAATGAAAGCTTAGAACTTTCAAAATAAAATAAAATACTTGGAAAGACATCACAATAGCTTGTCAATAAATCAAGGAAATGTTTCCAAAGGAAAAAGTACACAAATTTATTAATAATTTCTAAGTTGTCGGCCAGGCTTGGTAGTTTAGCCTATAATCCCAGCACTTTGGGAGGCCGAGGTGAGTGGATTGCCTGAGCCCATGGGTTGGAGATCAGCCTGGGCAACTTGGTGGGACCTCGTCTCTACAATAAATCAGAATTTAGCTGGGCACAGTAGCGTGCACCTGTAGTTCCAGCTACTTGAAAGGCTGAGGCAGGAGGATCACTGGAGCCCAGCAGGTCGACGCTGGGGTGGCCATGAGTGTGCCACTGCACCCCAGCCTGGGCGACGTAGTGAGACTCCAACTCAAAGAATAATAGCAATAATTTCGAAGTTGTCAACTACTATTAGTGAAAGAGCCTTGTAATAATGTATTTAGTAGTATATTAGGTGGCAAGAAAGAAAATGGGTCACACAGCTGCCAAAAAGCATTCTTTGAGAATGAATGGAATGGCAATATGATTTTTGGTTGTGGAATGATAAACCAGCTGACAAATGAACAATTAAACCTTTTTAGTACACCATAATATCTCATCAGATCTATGCTATTGCAGAACAAAAAGAGGTGATGTTTTAAAAGCAATTACAGTCTGGTATAGATTGTGAGATTGAACTTGACAAAAGTATTGATGCTGCAAGTTGTGAACAATTTTAGCCAGATCTGATATAAGTGACAAGACAATTTTTTGTTTTTGAGAAAGCAGAATTTATTGAGAGGACAGAAAAGCTCCCACAGTGGGAGGGGACCCACATCGGAGGGTTTGCCTGACAAGACAATTTTTATAGAGAATATGTTCATTGTTTACATTTTATTTCACCCACATCTGGATTAGAGATCATCTTCTAGTTGGAAAAGTATTTTTTTAATAGTTTAATGTATTTTAATAGCAAACTTGCAGGAACAGCACAGAAGACAGACAACATTAAAAACATGTACTTGCATATAGGACAACTCAGTTAGAAAAGTATAGCGAATGGATGGAATCTACCGTATGATAAAAATGCTACAAATGCACTTAATTGCCATCAATAAGAAATTTACTTGTTTTAAAAAAATCCAAATGCTGGCATTGTCCAGAAAAATTTAACAGGTTTATTTATACTTGTTATAAAGTTGAACCGCTGAAACTTGTTCACTGAAACATTTTGACTTGCATTAATGCTTTACATCCCCGCTTTTATATTAAAAATTCACACACAAATGAAGATGGAAAAACTGCCAATACCTGATTTCTGTCCCTTATTTTTCCACTCGCAATCATATACTTAGGTACCTTTTGACCCCATGGGGGGGAAAAAAAAATCTAACGTTCAGAACTACCAATAACAGGAAGCAGAGAATTTTTTTATTTTTTAGAATAAAATGTTTCCCATCATAGTGGATTGAAGCACGCTCTCCACGTATGCGGCGTGCTGGCTGGATGTCTTTTGGCATAATTGTTACACGTCCGGCATGGGGAGCACACAGGTTGGTGTCTTCCAAAAGGCCAACCAGGTAGGCCTCGCTTGCCTCCTGCAAAGCACCAACAGCCGCGCTCGGGGAGCGCAGCTCTGTTTTGAAGTCCTGAGCCATTTCTCGCACCAGACGCTGCAAAGGAAGTTTGCCAATCCGAAGTTCAGCGGACTTGCGATAACGTCCACCTCCACGGGGGGCCACGGTACCAGGCCGGTAACGATGCGGTTTCTTCGCCCCTCCAGGAGAGGGCGCACGCGTGCGAGCGGCTTTTGCAGCCCGTTGCTTCCCGGGTGCTTTACCCCCGGCTGGTTTGGGGGCAGTCAGCTTCGTAGGCGCCGTGGTCTAGAGACCTCCTGACTTACCCCCCTTCTCCTTGGGCCGGAGCTGGGCGAGCGAGAGGCGGCCCTGGCGTGGGAGAGCCTCGGCGGCGCGGCGGCGGCTGCCAACCCCGGCAAAGTCTATTGTTACCTGAATGTCACGGAAACTGGAAAAAAAAGGGTAAAGGAATTTACAAGGGTGGACAAAATGTCTAACCAAAAATCTGGCAGAGTTATTAAAAATTGTTTTAAAAAAACTACTAACGACCGTGGTTTATTCATGAGGCTTTGACAGCTAAATAAATTTTACTGAACCTCGTGGATTTATTGAAACCAGATGAGTTGCCAGAGAGCAAGACTTGTAAAAATATTTTGTTCAGATGTTGGAGCTGACCACATCCACTTACTATACATATTGAATTCTTGGTTGCCAGGAAGGAAAATACTAAGCTGGGCTCCGGCGATCCTTCCGAGTAGCTGGAACTGCAGGTGCGCGCTACCACGCCCGGCTAATTTTTTGATTTACGGTAGAGATGAGGTCTCGCCAAGTTGCCCAGGCGGGTCTCGAACCTGCGGGCTCAGGCCATCCACTCACCTCAGCCTCCCAAGGCATGGGATTACAGGCTGAGCCACCGAGCCTGGCTCAGGTTTTTTTTTAATTGAAAACCTATCTCATTTAGCAAATATTTTTGGACACGGTATTTGGATAGTAAAAGTATGTAGCTGTTTTGGGGGCATTCTTAACGAAAATTTAAATTATGGGAGAAAACATAAAAAAAATAAAAATAAGAAATCATGTGTGGTGGAGTACACCTGTAGTTCCAGCTATTCAGAAGGCTGAAGTGGGAGGATCCCTCCACTTGAATGTAGGCTGACTTTAGTGACTCTCTTGTAACCCATAACAGGTGGTGGAAGTGAGGATGCATGAATTCTGAGGCTAGGTCAAAATGAGCCTTGCAGCTTCTGCTTTGGTTTCTTGGAATACCTAATCTCCAAGCGATCTCTTCTGGTTCAAGGCTGCCATGCTCTGAAAATCCCAAGACACACAAGAGACCACATGGAGATTCTCTGGTCAACAGGACTAAGGGATCCAGCTTTCTAGCTGTCCTTGACAAAGCACCCGGCATGTAAATGAATAAGTTATCTGGGAATGGATGTTCTTGTTCCACTTGTTCAATGGAAACTCTGCTGAATAGAATTTATGTTTATGTCTATGCAAGAATTATTTGCATTGCCATCCGTTTTTTTTTTAACATGTTAGCTTTTATTTTACAGAGCTCTAAAATAGCCTAGCCAAAACCAAAGGCGCCTATCCCTATAGGATCAGATAATCCCAGAGACACCAGCTGTCCACTGAAAGGATGTTCATTCCAAAGTCTTAAGTTTTCCTTATAAGTGTAATAGCTACAGCTTCTGTGTGTTCCCAACATTGTTGCTGCACACAGAAGAGAACATTATAAAATCAGTTTGAATGAAATAAAATTAGAGATATTGTTACATTTTACTTTCCTCTCAAGTCACAATTATTACTTTTCAGAAGAAAATCTGAAGTTTAAAAGAAAAATATTTGAATAAAAGATCTACTTCCTTTTCAAATCCCTGAATCAATAATTGAATTAAACATGGGGAACAAAGAAGAGAATAAGTGATTGCATTTAATTTTTATACTAAAGAATGATTAAAAGACATTACATATATTATGTGGATTAAGACTGAAGAAAAATTTCCGGTGCTACTATTGTAAATGACATATTACTATTGTTAATCACAACATCCTACTTGTGTGAATTTTTAGGTTTTCCACTTTGATTGGAGTTTAAAAAGGAAAGAAACAAGTAGAAAAATTATCAGATTTACATATTGCCTCATCCTCTGGTATCCCCCTAGAATGAATTTATGCAACTTTTATTTTTTTGAGCTGGGGGTCTCCCTCTGTCACCAGGCTTGAGTATGGTGTCACAATCACAGTTCACCACAGCTTTGATCTCCTGGGCTCAGATGATCCTCCCTTCTTAGCTTCCCAAGTATCTGGGACTACAGGCATGGGCCATCATGCCTGGCTAGTTTTTTTATTTGTTGTAGAGATGAGGTCTCGCTATGTATTTTCAGGCTGGGCTTGAACTCCTGGGCTTGTGGGATCCTCCCAACTCAGCCTCCCAAAGTTCTGGGGTTATAGGTGTAACCTATTGCCCCTAGTCTCTCCTGGTATAAATTTATAAACAAGTTAGCATAGCTGTTCCAAATTTCTGTTTTGTCTGATTTTGGATTTGTATAATCTCCCTCTCTATATTTATCAATAAAATCATATGTGATATTAACTTTGCTCTGGTTTTATTTTACTTACCATTATTGGTAGGAATGGTAAATATTGTTTCATAAAACCTTTGTTTGAAATCTCTGTGTGTGCTTGTACTGAGTTGAAATGTAAAAATACATTTCTGACTGTGGACTGGGATAATAAAAGTTTGAAAATACGAGTCTCATCTACTAAGAACTGGCATGGAATCTGACTTGGGTATGAATGTCTGCTATTAACTAACTTTCTGATCTTGGGCAAGTTTCCTGATCTCTCTGAACATAATGTTTCATCTTCTGTGTGTCGTATTTACAAAAAGGAAAGCCATCAATGATTTTTATGATAACTTATCTGAGCTGAGTTAAAGGGTTTTGAAAGCAAAGTGATGGCATAAATCATATCAAAGGTTAAACAAGGGGATTTAACCTACCTAGGAATGCTAACAATTTTAAAGGACTTTTATACTGTAATTATCAGCATATAAACTATTATGTTAATTCCAGTGTCAAATCTACATATTAAAGTAGCCCAGGTTTTCTGAGCTTATTCCAGAAGACCACGGAGGCCCTTGTCCTGGTTCTCGCAGCATGGCCCCTAAACGCCAGTCTCTGCACCAGCCTCCAAAGAGAAGATCAAGGGTGCTTGCTTCTTCATATCTAGAGACTTGGGCCTCTGCAGGCCTTCCAAAAAAAGGAGAAAAAGAGCAGGAAGAAGCAATTGAACATATTGATGAAGTACGGAATGAAATAGACAGACTCAACGAACAAGCCAGTGAGGAGATTTTGAAAGTAGAACAGAAATATAAAAAACTCCGCCAACCATTTTTTCAGAAGAAGTCAGAATTGATCGCCAAAATTCCAGACTTCTGGGTAACAACATTTGTCAACCATCCACAATGGTTGGGGAGGAGGACGAGGAGGCACTGCATTCTTTGACCAGAGTTGAAGTGACAGAATTTGAAGATATCAAATCAGGTTACAGAATAGATTTTTATTTGATGAAAATCCTTATTTTGAAAATAAAGTTCTCTCCAAAGAATTTCATCTGAATGAAAGTAGTGATCCTTCTTCAAAGTCCACTGAAATCAAATGGAAATCTGGAAAGGATTTCACGAAACGTTCAAGTCAAACACAGAGAATCAACACCACCGAGCTCTGTGGGGAAAAAGAAAAACCGGCTCCCTTCACTCTGCTGGAAGCTGGAGGGTGCTGGGCCCCTGTGTAGTATAGAATTCTAGCTTTTTTCCTCCTTTCTCTGTATATTGGGCTTAGAGAGTACACTGTGTCTCTATGTGAATATGGACAGTTAGCATTTACCAACATGTATCTGTCTACTTTCTCTTGTTTAAAAAAAGAAAAAAAAACTTAAAAAATGAGGTTAAAGAAGGTCAGCAAAGGGTGGGTTTTGAGATGTTTGGGTGGGTTAAGTGGGCATTTTGACAACATGGCTTCTCCTTTGGCATGTTTAATTGTGTGTGATGTTTAACGGACATCCTTACAGTTTAAGATGACACTTTTAAAATAAATTCTCTCCTAATGATGACTTGAGCCCTGCCACTCGATGGGAGAATCAGCAGAACCTGTAGGATCTTATTGGGAATTGACATTCTCTATTGTAATTTTGTTCCTGTTTATTTTTAAATTTTCTTTTTGTTTTGCTGGAAAGGAAAGATGATGCTCAGTTTTCAAGTTAAAAAGTGTACAAGTTGCTTTGTTACAATAAAACTAAATGTATATATATATACACATACACACAAAAATAAAGTAGCCCATTTATTCTTAGACTCTCTCCTGAGAAATATATTGTTGGCATTAATTAATTCCTTTGTTCATTCAATCTTCTTCTAAAGACAAGGTTTAACTTTGTCATCCAGGCAAGAGTGCAGTGGCACAATCACAGCTCATTACAGCCTCAAACTCCTGGGCTCAAGCAGTCCTGTCTCAGTCTCCCAAGTAGCTGGGACTACAGGTGCATGCCATGCTTGGTTAATTTCTCTATTTTTTTGTAGAGATGAGGTTTTGCTTTGTTGCCCAGGCTGGTCTTGAACTCCTGGCCTCAAGCAATCCTCCTGCATCTGCCTCTCAAAGTGCTGGGATTACAGGCATGCGCCACCACACCCAGCCCTGCTTGTTTCATCTTCCAATGACTTTTTTGAGCATCTATTCTGTGCCAGGTACTGTGCTTATGCTTGAGATACCACAGCGGTCAAGACTTAAGGGCCCACTACCTGTATCCAAGTTGCGTGTATGTGTGTGGGCATGTGCATCATGGACTACTACACAGCCATACAAAAGGACACAATTATGTCTTCTGCAGCAACTTGCATGGAATCAGAGGCCATTATCCTAAGTAGCTGGAACTACAGGTGCATGCCATGCTTGGTTAATTTTTCTATTTTTTTTGTAGAGATGAGGTTTTGCTTTGTTGCCCAGGCTGATCTTGAACTCTTGGCCTAGTAACTCAGAGATGGAAAACCAAATACCGCACGTTCCCACTTATAAGTGGAAGCTAAGCTATGGGTCCAAAGTTAGAGAGAATGGTATAAAGGCCATTGGAGACTCAGAAAGGGGAAGGAGGGAAAAGGGCAAGTGTTGGGAGCTGGCCACGGAGGCCCACTGAGCGTTAGGGACCAGGAAGGGCCGTTGACCCCAAGACCACTAGGATGCGTTCGGGAGCTATTGACCCCATTTCCTCCCCCTTTCTACTCAGCACTAACCAGACTAAGCTCCAGTGAGCTCAAAACATAAAAACTCTGAGACCAGGACGAACACAAGCTAACTTTAGAAGCTCATTGCTCCCATTCTTCCACAAACT
>NW_007249827.1:11526-12737 GCF_000164805.1 Carlito syrichta | reverse complement strand
CACAAACTGCAGTTTTGGCTTTCACACAACTTATAATTCAAACTCGTGTCACATCTAAGAGCCTTAGTATTGGTCACAGGCTTCTGGGTCATGATCTTAGGATTTATTGAAGGTGTAAATTGTAGAATACAGTTTTAGAAGACAGCCATTTTGTTGAAAGAATGCGGCTGGGTTACTTGCAGGTAGCCCACTGTGAACTTTGGACTGGGCCACATTCCAAACATTCTGGGATGGGCCACTTTCGTTTGTAAAGTAAATACTTAAGCTTCTATAGAATTGTTTAACTTGGCATAAATCAATCAGCTTAGGATGAAAAGGTTTATAGGATATGTCAGTCACGGATTAGGTTATCCTTTGTTATGGGATTTTAAGATTATCATATGAAAAGGGTTTAAAGGCAATCATTGATTAAGTTTTCATGGATTAAGGTTTCTGGTGGGTGGGGGACGCCCCTCCCACATCTAACTTTGTGTATAAAAGACCCGTTGTAATTCCCAATAAAACACACATTGCTTCTGCACTAGACTGGAGTCCAGTCTCTTTCTTTCTCTCTTCTTCCCCCCAATCACTGATGCCATCTCCACCTTTGGGGTACCCTGAACCCGGCTGGAGCTGGTCTCCAGCAGGCAAGGGATGAAAAATCACCTCTTGGGTACAATGTGTACAGGTGGAGGTGATGGGTACAGTTAAAGCCAGACTTATTCGCCACCTTACAATTCATTCATGTAACCAAAAGCCACTGGTACCCCTAAAGCTACTGAAAATGTTTTTTAAAAAGGGGAGGCACGATGGACAAGGTGAGGAAGATCACAGCCTCATCTCCAAAAGACCAGCAGTTGAGTGTACTAGGAGGATGGATGGGTGAGAGAGGAGGAGGAGGAGCCCACGGGGCTGCAGAGGGGGTTGGCTGTGTCAAGGAGCGTGGATGTCATTCTGAGTAGTTGTGTTTATCGTATTGACTACAATTGCAATACATTTAATATTCATTCATTTGCTGGGCTCGGTGACTCAGCCTGTAATCCCGCACCTTTGGGAGGCTGAGGTGGTGGATTGCCTGAGCCCGCGGGTTCGAGACCCGCCTGCACAGCGAGACCTCATCTCTACAATAAATCAAAAAATCAGCCGGGCATAGTAGCACGCGCCTGTAATTCCGGCTACTCGGAAGGCTGAGGTGGAAGGATCGCCGGAGCCCAGCAGGTCGAGGCTGCGGT
>NW_007249827.1:8647-11506 GCF_000164805.1 Carlito syrichta | reverse complement strand
AGCGGCCACTGCACTCCAGTCTGGGCGATGGAGTGAGACTCCAACTCAAAAAAAAAGAGATAACAGTTGGTGACCCCGCCTGGGCAACTTGGCGAGACCTCATCTCTACAATTAATCAAAAAAATTAGCTGGGCGTGGTAGCACATGCCTGTCATTCTGGTTACTTGGAAGGCTGAGGCAGAAGGATCGCCGAAGCCCAGCAGGTCGAGGCTGTGGTGGCCGGGAGCGGCCACTGCACTCCAGTCTGGGCGACCGAGTGAGACTCCAACTCAAAAAAAAAAAAAATTCATTCATTTATTCCACATATCTTTAGAAGCCTCCATAACTACTCGTCATGCTAAATGTTGTGGATCCAGGGGTGATAAAATCTGGCACAGCTTTTGCCCTCAATGAGTTTACAGATTGCTTGGAGAGCAGCCAACACAACAACAGACACAATGTATACGCATGTCATTTACTGGTTGTGGAAAGTGCTATGTAAGATGCTGTGGTACAGAATTATAGAGTGGGGCTCCCTCTATTAGGATGGATTAGGAGGGCCTCCCTGAGAAGGTACCATTTAAGTAGAGACCCAAAGGAAAGGAAGGAGTCAGCCAAACCCATGTAGAGTGGGAGAAAGAACGTTCCAGGGGGAGGACCAAGACAAGCAGGAACCCTAAGATGCCAAAGAGCATGGTATGTCTGAGAAATGGAAAGACCACTGTATCTGCAGCAAGGAAGGGAGTAGGAAAGGGTGAGAGGGAAGATGTGGGCATCAAATGATACAGGGACTCGAGTCCCAGGGAGTAGAGTCTGATGCTGCAGGAAACTTCTCTAAGGCATTAGGTGGGAAAATGACATGATCCAGCTCATTCGACATACAGCTCAATCTTCTGCAGATGGTTTAATGAGAACATTTGAAAACAGATCAGAAAGGACCAGTGCAGGAGACAGGAGACTGTCTCAAGTGAGGTATAATGAGACTCTTAGTCCCTGGGTTTGGATCTGGGTGATGGAGAGAGCCAGTAAGATTCAAGAGACACTTTGGAGGTGAAATCTCTGTCTTGCTGGTAATCGAGAGACAGACAATGGAGGAAAATGGCTTCTAATAACCCCAGACCCGCTCCACCAGCAGTCTTCCACATCTCAGTTGATAGCAAACCCATCCTTCTAGTTGCTCCAACCAAAAATCTTGGAGGCATCTCGACGCCTCTCTTTTTTTTTCACACCCCACATACAATCCACCAGAAAATCCTGTTGGCTCTACCTTGAAAATATCACAGACCCTGGCCACTTCTCATCACTTCAGTGTCTCCATCCATGTCCAAGTGACCGCCGCCTCCTGTCTGCTTGTCTGCAGGTAAACTTCTAGCTAGTTGTTGACTTCTGCCCTTACCATCACCCCCAAACCCAGCCCTGAGCCTCTGGAGGTATATAATCAAGAGAGCAGTCAGAGGGATTCTTTCAACAGTTGAGTTTGAATATGTCACTTCTCTGCTTGAAATCTTACAACGGGTTTCTCCATTTTATATAGAAGAAGAACCAAAGCCTTTGAAGTGGCCTTTAAGGCCTTAAATAATCTGCCCACTGCCATCACCTCTCTGACCTCATCTTCCCTATACAGCCCTTAGCTCAGTGTTTCAGCCCATGTGACTGTTCCTCCCACAAGTTTTGCCTTGTGTGAGGGCCTTTCTTTGCATTGGCTGTTCTGCTGCCTAGGACATGCTTCCCCAGATTCCCATCTCACTAACTTGCTCATTATCTTCAAGCCTTGGTTCTCCAGGAGGCTTGCCCTGATCACACCGTAGAGGCTGCATGCCACCCTCTCAACGCCATACTCGAGAACATTGCCCATTCTCTTTGTTCTGTGTTTTAGTTCTGCCACAGCACTCATCACTTTCAAAGATATAATGTCATATGCCATTTGTATGTTCATTATTTGCTATCTACATCTCCTGTTTGGACAAGAGCAAGAATCTTTGTTTTGTTCCCTTATAAATCTTATTGTCTGGAATAGCACTTGGCATAAATAGGAGGGGCTTGATAAATATGAAATTCATAAATGATAAGAAGGAATCAATAATGTGTTAAGTCAGAGTGTGGGGCCAAGCACCAGACACAACAGGGTACAGGCTAATGCCTGGCTAACAGGGTCAATTTTATGTATGTATGTATTTATTTATTTATTGAGTCAGTCTCACTCTGTTGCTCAGTGCCACGACCACAGCCCAGCTCACCATAGCCTCAGTCCCCAGGTTCAGATGAGCCTTCTGCTTCAGGCTTTCAAGTAGCCAGGACTACAGGTGTGCACCACCATGCCTGACTAATTATTTTTATTTTTATTTTTGTAGAGATGAGGTCTCTCTATGTTGCTCAGACTGGTCTTGAACTCCTGATCTCAAGCTATCTCCTGCCTTGGCCTTCCAAAGTGCTGGTATTATAGGTGTGAGCCACCATGCTGGACCAAATGGACAAATTATAGGCAGAGAGACAGCAAAATGCATGAGGTCTCCCAAATTCTCACTCTTGGCCAGGCAGGGTGGAGCCACTGTGGGTTTGTGTTCCAGGAGAAGCTCTCCACTCTTCCCCATTCATCCCTCTGTTTGACATAAGAGAAGCTTGAGGGGAAACAGGAAACAAGTGGCCAACCGATCAAGTAAAAATGTGGGGTTCTCAAGCTGGGATGGCCTTTTGGCCAGAGGAACACTCTGATCTCAGATCATAGTCGCACAGTGGAGCAAGATGCTGCCCCAGGGTCCTCCAGCCAGCAAGGAAGGTCTGTCTCTCTTCAGGATGATTTCCAAGTTTTTTTTTTGTTTTTTTTTTTAGTTGGAGTCTCACTCTGTCGTCTAGACTGGAGGGCAGTGGCCGCTCCCGGCC
>NW_007249827.1:5124-8627 GCF_000164805.1 Carlito syrichta | reverse complement strand
GGTGGGTCTTGAACCCGTGGGCTCAGGCAATCCACTCACCTCAGCCTCCCAAAGGCGCGGGATTACAGGTTGAACCACCGAGCCTGGCTGATTTCCAGTTTTTTAATGTGAAGAAGTAGGTGCCTGGCAGTGCTTTTAGAGATACGAGGAAGGCTGAAGCACAAAAGGAGTGGGGATGGAAGAGTGTAAACCGAGAGCTCAGTTTTGGACATGCTAAGTTCAAGACATCTGTAGCTGGGCACGGTAGCTCACGACTGTAATTCCAGCACTTTGAAACGGGAGGATTGCTTGAGCCCGGGAGTTTGAGAACAACCTGGGCAATATAGTGAGACCTCATCTCAACCAAAATAAAAAACAACAAAAAAACCAGCCGGGCATGGTTGTATGTGCCTGTGTGCCTGTGTTCCCAGCTACTCGGGATGCCGAGGTGGAAGGATCTCCTGACTCCAAGAGGTTGAGGCTGCTGTGGGTCGTGATCATCATGATCATGCCACTGTGCTCCAGCCTGGGCAACAGAGCGAGACCCTGACTCAAAAATAAATAAATAAATAAATAAATAAATGGCATCTGTGAATTATTATATGAATATACCAAGCGGACAATTGGATACATGCATCTGGAGCGTCTAGATTTATTTCTGCATTTTTGTATTTTTCTTTGTGTGCCAAGTTCCTGTTGGCATTATTCTAGGCATATACCAGGATGGTGGCAAACAGCTGGGAGGGCACCCCCCTCCACCTTCTTTCTTTAGTTTTTTTCCGGCGATTTTATGAACTGGAAAACACATTTATTTATTTATTTGTTCATTCTACAATCAGACACGGGGTTTTTGCCATATACTGTACTCTACTAAGGACCGAGAGTACAAAAAGAAACAATACTACATATCAGCACGCAAGAAAATCATGTCTCATTGGGGCTGGTGAAAGCAACTTCAGAAGACATTAATAATTCCCTGAACCCCACTTCCTTTCCTACTAGAAAGAGACCTCAAAGAGTGTAGATCTTAGCAATTCCTTATAAGCCCTTATAAGTGATTCTTTCTAAACTTTTATTATGCCCTTGTGTCATCAGGAGAGGAACTATTCAATGTATGTCTCTGCAATGAATCCATTTCTTACTTCCACATGCCTGAGGGTGATATTTTGAAAGGAAATGAGATGAGGGGAAAAAATTAAGTCAAGAAGAGAGATAGGCTGGAAGTGAATACTTGGGAGTCAATGGGTCATGAAGAGTCACAGAACACGTGTATATGATTCATGGTCTTGGATGGGTTTATCTTGGGAGAGGATGCAGAGTTATACAATGTGGCAATAAGAGGAGAGAATATATTCCCCTGGGGAACACTCAACGTTTAAGGGCTGGGTGAGGAGAGATCCTGCTATGAAGGAAGTAGGGAAATCCTCTGAGCTGGCAGGGTACAGGTACCGAAGGGACTGGAATGCAAGGGAAAAGGAGAGGACGTAGCACCTCTCCTTAGCTGTTCAACCTGATAAAGACCAACATGCACAGTACATTGTGAAGGATGATCGATTTCAGAGAAAGTAAATACCAATGAATGGAATGAATGAGAGGGAAGGATATCAACACTGTATTGTTCAAAGCCATTTGTAAAGCAATTTGCAAAGGTAATGAGAGAGCTGGGGTGTATCTGGAAGCAAGATTGGGTTGGAGAAAGTGTTTTTGTTTTTGTTCTAATTGGAGAAACGTGAGGGTGAATTTATGTGGAGGAAAAGGAGCCAGGGGTGAAGGAGAGACTGAAATCACAAGGACAGTGTAGATGGTAGAATGAAATTCCCGAGGAAGTGAGAGATCTTGCCTCCAGTACAGGTGACAGGATTAGCCATGGATGGAAAGTAGGGCGCCTGATCTTCTGTGAGAGGGAAGGAGTCAAGGGCAATGTTCTTCAATGACCAATAAGCTTCTTTTCCTAAGAACGGAATCAACTCCCATAATTCCACTTCCTCCATGGAGCCTTTGCAGATATGAAGGGGGACCCCCCAGAAAACCAGAATTATCTTTTGGAGGGCAGGTCCCTTGTAGTGTATTCAGACTTTGTTCGTCTGGATCAAACGGCCAACTAGAGTTTTTATCTGGAAGTTTTGAGAAGGTTGCATCATGATTTGCAGAAGAAACAAACCAAGTTGTGGCAAACAGGTGACTGGTTCTTCCACCATGACAACACACCTGCCCACACTGCACTGAGCGTTCAGCAGGTTTTGACCAAAAAACAGCATGGCCCCCACCTTCCCATTCACTCAATCTTGACCCAAACAGCGTTTTTGTTTGTTTCCCTGAATGAAAAAGTCCTCAAAGGGAAACATTTTGCTGGTGTGGAAGAGGTGAAACAAAAAAACTGCAGAAGCACTAAAAGGCATCAAAATTGATAAGTTCAAAAACTGTTTTGAGCAGTGGAAAAAGTGTCTCGATAGGTGTGTTGCATCAAATGGAGAGTACTTTGAAGGTGACGGAAGTTTAAACATGTAAAAATGAATACACAATTTTCAATAAATAAATGTCTGGCTTTTGGGGGTCCCTTCTTGTACATCCAAGTGCTGAAGGTTCCTTTTGATTTATTTTTTATTTTTTATTTTTATTTTTATTTTTGAGTTGGAGTCTCACTCTGTCACCCAGGCTGGAGTGCAGTGGCATGCTCCCAGTTACCACAGTCTCAACCTGCTGGGCTCAGGCAATCCTGCCTCAGCCTTCCAAGTAGCTGGAACTACAGGCAGGCACCACCACACTCAGCTAATTTTTTAATTTATTGTAGAGATGAGGTCTCGCCAAGTTGCCCAGGCTGGTCTTGAATTCACGGGCCCAGGCAATCCTCTCATCTCGACCTCCGAAAATGCTGGGATTAAAGGCATGAGCCACCGTGTCTGGCAACCGTTTGATTCTTAGAATGGCCAAGGCTTCACTGGGTTCTGCCTCCAATTCAGGGACCTTCACTCATGAAACACATTCTGCTTTCCTGGCAAACAACCTGGTGTGAATCCACAATTGGTAGCCCATAAGAAAGGGCTGTCAAAAGTGACTAGAGACAACATGGTTACAGACATACATTAGATATTCAGAAGCATGTCATAGGCATTACTTAAGGATGGGCAATAGTCCTGCATTTGTTTTGATGGCATAAGAACTTCTTGTAGCTGAATTTTACTATATGAGAGAAAACAAGGGTTGCTAGTTTGACTGGCAAATAGAATGCTGCTGGGTATCCATGCTGTTTCTGGAGTTTGAGCTCACAGAATTTGTTCATCTCAATTCCAGGCAGCAGTGTACACCCAGGGACACAGGGTTTATATCCTTGCCACTCTGGTTAAGCCACAGACTAAATTATACAGGGAGGAGGCAGCACCCACCCAGGGTGTTCACTGAGAGACTCAAATCCCGCCTCATTACCTTTCCAGGCGTGATAGCGCGCACCTGTAGTTCCAGCTACTTGGAAGGCTGAGGTGGAAGGATTGCTGGAGCCCAGCAGGTTGAGGCTGCGGTGGCTGGAG
>NW_007249827.1:4498-5104 GCF_000164805.1 Carlito syrichta | reverse complement strand
CATTACCTTTCTTGCTAGTCAGGGGAACCAGATGTTGACCTGAGTATTCAGTGTTGTTCTGCAGAGTGGGCACGAACTCAGATTCTGACTCCGTTGCATACTATCTTCATAACCTAGAGCACGTTATATTAATGAGCCTCCTTGAGCTGCTGCAGCTCATCTGTATATGGGGTAGAGATGACAGTGCTAACAGATACCTCACAGGGTTATGGTGTCGTATACCATGTGACGAGTTTACACAGTACATGGGACATGATGGATACTCAATAAATATTAGTCATGGATAGCTCTTATTTTAAAAAATTCAGCTAGTTTACATTGATAGAACTGAACATTCAATGTGCACATATCCTTTATGCTATGGGGATGAGGTAGGGATGATAAATCTCAGAGGCAGAGGCGTATTCCTGGAGGGATCAGGGAAGAATTAAAAGGCTTTTGATCTGGACTCTAGAGCTGGATATAGGATGGGCAGAGAGGGGTGGGGGGATTCCAGGTGTGGGAGTGGAGTAAGCAGAAGTATGGAGGAGGGGCGGTGGGGAGGACCCTAGGAGCACCAGAATAATTCTAGTGCTCATTCTAGGAGAAGGAACAAAGGGGAGAGGG
>NW_007249827.1:2651-4250 GCF_000164805.1 Carlito syrichta | reverse complement strand
CAATCCACTCACCTCAGCCTCCCAAAGTGCTGGGATTACAGGCTGAGCCACCGAGCCCTACTTTACTTTTTTTTTTTTTTAAGATAGGAGTCTCGCTATGTTGCCCAGGCTGATCTCGAACTCCTAGCCTAAGGGATCCTCCCACCATGGCCTCCAAGTGCTGGGAGTACAGGCATAACCACCATGCCCAGCCTGAAACAAAAATATTTCTAAAGAAAATGTCTAGAGCTAGTCAGCAATATAAATTTAAAGGCAAAATTCGTGGCATTCCATCAACCATACATCCATCAGTGTGGCATGCTATGAAACTTTAATTACTGTGATCAAGATCAAAGTAACATTACTCAAGAGTGGAGAAGCCAAGTGTAAATTAAGGAGGTCTTTATTAAACAAGTGATGACCAACTAATTCCCTGTGCTCAGCTAAGTGCTCCACTGTATTATACACACAATCATCCTGTGACCCTTAGACACTCACTTAACCCGAGAGTGTGGGGTGGTATTGCACATTTCACTGGATGCTGCTCACAAAACATGCAAGGAATATTCATGCCACTGGAAGACGGCTTCTGTATAGCAAGGCTAAGTGACTTTGTTCATGCAGTTCCACAGAAGTGGAAGCCTCAAGGCTGTGATCCTGAGCACTGCACCTAGAGTACAGTTTAGACTTTACTAACATTTGCACTCTTCTGGTTACTGTTTTCCAACTTAATTATACAACAATGTAAAATATTGGCCATATGCTCCACTCCAGAACCCAGAGAGAGTAGGAGTGAGATAGGGCCAGGGGGTCTTTTCAACAGCTTGTATTCTGAGAGAGATACTGACAAAAGAAATGGATGGGAATCAGGAAAAGAGATTGCTGTACTAGTCCATAGGATTGGCAATTAGAAATCCTGGTCTTGGCTGGGTATGGTGGCTCACGTCTATAATTCCAGCACTCTGGGAAGCAGAGGTGAGAGGATTGCCTGTACCCACTGGTTCGAGACCAGCCTGGGCAACTTGGCGAGACCTCATCTCAACAATACATTAAAAACAAAACAAAACTGGGTGTGATGCCGCATACCTGTAGTTCCTGCTATTCGGAAGGCTGAGGCAGAAGGATCGCCTGAGCCCAGCAGGTCGAGACTGCGGTGGCTGTGACTGCACTCCAGTCTGGGTGACAGAGCAAGACTTCAACTCAAAAAAAAAAAAAAGAAAAGAAATCCTGGTCTCAGTGGTTCCGTTTTTCATTATTAAATCCAGAACAAGAACAAACTCATCTCCTTAGCCCATGTCCCTCTCTTCCTCTCTCTTTTTTTTTCCTAAATTCATTCTATTGCTATCACCCACTCACCCCCAGGACCTCACTGTTTTCAATACTGAAAACCATTCCTCCTGTCCTCATCTTGACCATGCTCTATCACATTGAGTTTTCAAAGGGGGAAAGCAGAAGACGCCGTGAGGGGAGGCAGCAAAGTGTTCCTAAGCCTCATGCCTTGGCTCAGAAGTTAGAATGTGAATTAGTCTTTAAAATTCTCTGCAATCTCAAACCAGGCTCGGTAGCTCAGCCTGTAATCCCACGCTTTGGGAGGCTGAGGTGAGTGGATTGCCTGAGCCC
>NW_007249827.1:885-2583 GCF_000164805.1 Carlito syrichta | reverse complement strand
AACTCAAAAAAAAAAAAAAAAATTCTCTGCAATCTCAACCTCTCTCTCCAGTTGTTTCCTGCCTTCCCAAACTCTTGACCCCAGGTACACACCTTCTCATTGTCCCCTTGCAGAGATGCTATTGGTTCACTACCCCCAAAGCCATTCTGGATGTCCCTCTCCCTTGCTGCTCCTCATTATAGAGTCTGGAAAGCCAAAAACATACGTCCCCCATCTTCCTTGGAGCGACAGATGGCCAGTGTATCAGTCTGGGTCCATGAAATGTATGTGGAACTCTGATGGGAGAACTTCTGGGAAGGCTTTTGTTTCCCACACAATGGAACAGACACAACTTACAGAGCCCTTCCTCCTCCCCGCACTTCCTGCCTTGAACATGGATGAGTTGGCAGGAGCCACATCAGCCTGCTTAGACCTGAAGAAAAGAGCAAAACAAGGGCAGGGATGTCAGCATTGAGGCACTGAAACTACCTCTGAATTTCTTGCTATATGGGAAAAGAAAATCTTGGTTTAAGCTACTGTTGGTTAAGTTTTTCATTATTTACAGCTTATGTATTCCTGAGTGACACATCCCTGAACCAGGTGTTGAGCATAAAATAGAGAACAAAGCAGGCATGGGCCTCCTTATCAAACTTGTGATCTAGTGTGACATACAGAATAAAAGGGTATGAATAAGCCCCCCAATTCCATGTGGTGGTTTGTATTATAAAGAAAAGTGAAGGCCAGGCACGGTGGCTCACGCCTAGAATCCCAGCACTTTGGGAGGCCAAGGCGAGAGGATGGCCTGAGCCACGGGTTCGCGATAAGCCTGGGAAACTTGGTGAGACCTCACCTCCACAATAAATTCAAAAATTAGCCCAACGTGGGGGCGCATGCCTATAGTTCCAGCGACTTGGAAGGCTGAGGTGGTAGGATCACCTGAGCCCAGCAGGGCGATGCTGGGGTGGCCATGAGCGTGCCACTGCACTCCAGCCTGGGTGACAGTGAGACTCCAACTCAAAAAAAAAAAAATAGAAAAATAAAAATATAATGCTATGGTAGAGAAACATAGGAAGGGCCTTACTTCAACGAGAGGGGCCACTAAAGGCCTCTTTGAAGAGGAAGGGGTTAAGTTCGAACCTGTAGGATGAGAAGACCCAGCCACTAGAAAAGGAGGTGAAAAGGGTTTCGGGAAGACATAACAGGGCAAGGGCCCTAGAGCGAAAAAGGACTTAGTGTGTTCAGAGAACTAGAAGTCCACTCTGGCAGGAGGACAGGAAGGAGAGGCCCAAAAGAAAGTTAAAGTCCTCAGCAGCCAAATCATACAGGGCCTGGCAGGTTGTAAAATGGGTTGTGAATTTTAGTCTAAGGGCAAAATAAGAACTTTAAAGCAAAGATCCTTTTGGAAGTTGTATAGAAAATGAACCAAAGAGAAGTCGACGTGGAATGTCCACTAAGAGGCTGTTGCAGGAATTCAGGTAAGAAAGATGGTGACATATCCTAGGATGGCACCGGCAAAAATGGCCTTGAGAGTATTTAGGACTTGAGTCAGTAGCACTTACTGATGTAGTGTTTAATACTCACAGACAAGCCGGGCTTGGTGGCTCAGCCTGTAATCCCATGCCTTGGGAGGCTGAGGTGAGTGGATTGTCTGAGCCCACCGGTTGGAGACCCGCCTGGGCAACTTGGTGAGACCTCATCTCTACAATAAATCAAAAAATT
>NW_007249827.1:0-865 GCF_000164805.1 Carlito syrichta | reverse complement strand
CTCCAACTCAAAAAAAAAAAAAAAATTACTCACAGACTACCTCTTCCTTTTTTATTTTCTGGCACCTCTCCTATACTACTGGCCATTTCTTTTTTTCTTTGTCATGCTCTTTACTTCTACTTGTCTCTAAATATTCTTACCTTGGTTCTCTTTTCTTCTCTTCCACAGCCTTTCCCTGGGAGAGTTTATAATTCACCTACTTCTGTATTTATTGATGACATCAAAACATATCTTTCCAGGTGAAGTTTCTGTTTTTAGTATCAGACTCATACTTTCTTTCTTTCTTTTTTTTTATTAACCAATATTTTTTATTATGATTTTGTGGGGTACAGTTAAGGGTTAAGTGTACAATTATGTTTCATTCAGGCACCCTGTTAATAAGAGGTGTTTCCCCGTCCCCAGACAGATATTTGCTACTGTTAATCCCATATCCCTCCCCCCCATAGTTTCCCAGTACCGTCAGTCATTTTCTTATAGTATTACATTGGATGTTCAAGGTCCATTATATGAGTGAGAACATGTGATACTCGGATCTTTGTTTCTGTGAGAGGTCACTCAGTATTATAGACTCTAGTTCCATCCAGGTTGCTGCAAAATTAATGATTTTGTTCTTTTTTTATGGCTGCGTAGTATTCCATCATGTATATGTACCACATTTTTTAAATCCAGTCCTCTTTTGATGGGCAGCATGGTTGTTTCCAGGTTCTTGCTATTGTGAACAACACTGCGATAAACATACGTGTGCAGGTATCTTTTTTATAGAGTGATTTGAGTTCTTCAGGGTATATTCCCAGTAGGGGGATTGCGGGATCATATGGAATGGTCGATTTTTAGAGCTTTTACGAATCGCACACTGCTTTCCACA
>NW_007249826.1:220449-287313 GCF_000164805.1 Carlito syrichta | reverse complement strand
CCCTCCACGTCACCGTCTTCTTTAATTCTGTTATTCAGGAGGTAAAGGGATTGGCTTTACTTCTGTTTGTTCAATCTCCTATTCTTTATGTATGTCCTCTTACTTTGTTCAATTCTGAAGTTGCACTGTAGGTTGGAGGTGGTCCTTTTTGCAGTTTTGAGATGTACTTAAGGGGAGAGCTGTGATTCAAAATCTGTCTGCAGGTCCTGGTATTCGCTGACAGGCGTGTGGATAATGTGGAACCCACTTCCCACTGCCCTGGAATCTTTCTAGGGCAGTGGGGCTGTAGGTTTACTCCCTGAAATAAAATGTGGTTAGCAGAGGGGAGAGAATGGAGCAGATAGTGGGTTGAAGAGGGGAGTGGAGAGATAGAGGAGTAAAGGGGGAAACAAACGAGTGTGCCAACAAATAGAGAGAGAGGCCTATACTGAAACAGATAAAAACAATAGACCACAGCTACAGTCGAACCAACTCTCATACAAACAAAAATAAAACATATAGTGATGCTAACATACCAGCTATCCAACCACCTTATTAGTGTGCTGTTCCTCTATACAAAGACGTGGTTTACAGACAGAATAAAAGAGAAGAAAAGGAAAAGGAAAAGAGAAAAAAGGGAACAATAGAGTAGGAATAGAATTAAGTCATTAAACTAATAGAATCAATGAAGCACACTCTGTGACATTTCGTTTAAGTCCAATGTCCTTTCAGGTCTGATTTCTAGTTTTCTTTTCAAGCTGGTAAATTAGTTTGCAGTTAGGGTCCGTTCCCCTGATCTGCTGTGAAGCACAGTTCAGAATAACCTCGGTTCAGAAGTTTGGTCTATGTCTTTATCAAGCTTGTTTGTCCCGGTTTCGGTGTTGTTACCTTGAATCGCCAGCAGGTGGTGCTATCTCATCTGCTCGCCCCAGAGGGGGTGGGGCCAGACAGGAACAAGATGGCTGCCTGCCACTGAGCAGGCAACAGGATCCCCACGCCAGGCGGGCAGGACAGTCTCGGTCGCAGGAGCGGTGGCAGTGATCCCAGCAGATCTTCCCTGAAGCGGTTTGGTGTGGATCTCCTCCGGTCAGGTTGTGATGAGCTACCCGTGCCAGAGGCCGCGGCGGCGGCGGGAGCGCTGGTGGGGGGAGGGGCTGCGGCAGCGGCGGGACAGTGCAATGCAGTAAAACTGTCCAGTCGTTGCGATGTTCCAGCGGTAGCAATGGCCGAGCTCTGTCTGAAGAGCAGGCTGCAATGCTGGGGTCCCTAGCCCCCCGGGGCGAGAGTCAGAGACCCACTGCAGATCTCCCTTGCAGAGGGCTTCAGACACCGGGTTGCCCGGTCGCCATCTTCGTCATCCGCCTCTCTGGTGCTTAATTTTTAGAGAAGAATTTTATACTTCTAGGACATCATCTCATGTCACCTTAATAGCCTTGCAGGGTGATTTTCCTTTATCTCTTTATATATATACATATATACACATGCATGTGTGTGTGTGTGTATATATACACATATATATCACTTATATGTATCAAAATATGTGAATATATGGGTATATGATACATACATTCATATGTTTTTTTTTAACAAAAAAGATGATAACTTCTTAGTTGTTAACTTTGTAGACATTGTGGGTACTCTCCAAATTTCCGTCTCAAAGGATTACCTTTTTTTCAGGATTTTGTTGGCTTCCTTTTATTTATGCATTGACAGTTGCTCTATTTTATCTTCCCTTTTTCTTCTTGGAAATAACCATTATTTATATGTTACAGCTCTATAATCAGTTATAAGTCTCATAATTTTTCACCTTTTCTTTCATTCATTTACTAACTTCTTCTGCATTATAGGTACCTTCTTCAAGTTATTCTTCTATCAGTAATTTATCTTTCTGAAATATCAAATCCACTTGTCACAAGTTTCAAAATATATTTTATTTTGGCTACTGTGCATATAATTTAATCATGCTCTTTTTTACCTGCTTTAATGTCCACTCTCATCATTTAATGTCATGGATACTAACAAGAGTTTTCTAAACTTGTATTTGTTTATAAAAGAAACCTGCTTTAGGGAAATGACTTGTTCGAAATACTATAGATCTGCTCCTCCCTTTTCTTGTATTCTAGATTTTTCATTTTTTGTTCGCATTAATGTTGCATTTATTTTCCTTAGGCTTTATTTTACCATTCCAAAAGCCAACATCCACATTTACTTCTGATCCAGAGGGAGTAACAGAAACCAAATGTGTCCTCCTGCCTTATAAACTAACAAACAGGGGGAAAAATATATGAAGCAACATTTCTCATACACTGGACAGCAGGCTATTTGAAATAGCCCTAAGAGAGGGGAAACAAATGACATAAGCTCTAGAAACACCCCCCTGTACACCTTAAATATATACAATTGTGTTTGCCAATTATACCTCAATAAAGCTGGGGGAAGAAAAAAAAGGAAAAGGCAACATATTATTTGATTTCACTTATATGATATTATGGAAAAGGCAAAACTAGAGACCTAAAACACATCAATCATAGTCAAGTATCAGGGATGAAGAATAAGACCGCTACAAAGAACACAAGGAAATATTTTGAGGTGACAGAATTGTTTTATATCTTGATTGTGGTAGTAGTTACACGACTATGTTTGTCAAAACTCATAAGACTGTACTTTCAAAAGAATGAATTTTATTGTATGCAAATAATAGCTTTTTAAATGAAAATTAAAGAAAAGCCAAAAAGCACACCTTTTGAATGTAAAGAACTGTGTGAAGGCAAATAGTCTAAATTCCAGGCCCAATATCTGATATAAAGTTCTACTATTATTCAAGGGACTGAACATCACAGAGCATATACTAGTGAAGATAAGAGGTGGGACAGACTGAAGAGATCCACATACATGCATAGAACAGGATCAGACCAGAGGTTACTAAAGCAACAAAACTAAATACAAAGGTCAAGACTGACAGGAAGAGAAGGTCAGTTTATATACATATGTCTATAATCATGTATGGTCATACAAATAATACCATATATATGGTAAATATGTATATAACACTGCTATAATGGGTGTGTCTGAGTACTGACAAGGTATTTTTTTAGTCAGGCTTGACCTTGGTCCCTGTTACTGTCAGACATGCTTAACTTACTTTTAGCAAGCAATCTTAATAAAGTTTAGGAAAAAATCTGAATTCTTGATATCTAATCCAATTCCTCATCCCCCATCCTTGCCATCTGATTATCCTGGTCTGCCCTCAGCAAGAATCCTATTAGGTCCATTAGCAACAATTCTCCTATATCCTTTTAGTAATTTTCCATCAATTCACCCAACTCCACCTGTCCCTTGCCTATAAATCTCCTCTTGTGCTTCTTGTATTAAAAGTTGACTCAAATCTCTTTCCTCTATTGCAACAGTATAGACTGCTATCACAATAGTCTTGAATAAATTAGTCTTCCTTGCCATATTAATAAATGTCAGAATACTTTTTCTTTGAGTGGACACACACACACACACACACACACACACACACACACACACACACACACACAAAACTGTTCATAGCCCATGATAGGAGGTTTTTGAGTAGGAAGTAATTGGTAAAAGAAAAATCCCATAATGTAGTATTTCTTATGTGACAAGAAGTCAGGAAAAATTCATTGAGTATATTGTATCTCAGTCAAATGCTTATTTAATAATAAAATGGCTTTACTGCTCTATTCTAGTTTTTTGGAGAGTTTTTCTGGGTTGGGAACAGATTTTACTTTTAATTATAGTTCCTCAACACATCATACATAATTCACAAAAGAGATTTTTAAACAGCCATATAGATATACTCCATTAAATAACTGAACTTAAGTCTGTATTGTTGAAACTTCTGGTAAGGAATCTAGTGTTAGACTTTTAAAAGCTTCTCCGTGTTAGGAAGCCATGCCAAGGACTCATCATCCAATTTCACCTACAATTGATTTATATTTGGATGAAAATCTATACATCTTTAGTCAAAATGAAAATACAAATCTTTTACAAGATTTTATTAAGAGCAGACCAATTCTCCCAGGAAACTTTTTTTATTAACCCAGAGAAAACAACTTCCAGTTTTGTACCAAAGCACTTTTGACATTAAGGCTCACTTTAAAAATCCTTCCAATAAATTAATTCAATTTTAGCCAGCATGGTACCTGAGACATTAATTCTATCTTTCTTTCTTTCTCTCTCTAATATATTATTTAGTTTTTTTTTATAAGCCACCGCATGCCAATAAAAAATACATCCCATTGTTTCTGGGAAATTCAGGATCCTTCTTTTACCTTAACATATCCCACGAATAAATAAATTTGTTCAGGTAAAACTTCCCAAATGTGGACATTATAATCTGAAATTTTATTTATATCAGTCATCTATCTTTTTTCCTTAGTTGATCTAGCTAACCGCTTGCCAATTTTGTTTATCTTTTTTAAAAAACACCTCTCAATTTAGTTGAGTTTTTCTATTTTTTCTGTTCTTTATTTTGCCTATTTTTGCTCTAATATTTATTATTTCTCTAAGGAGCAAAATACCAAAGTCATGGAATCAGAAAAATGAGTCAGATGATGACTGCTCTACAGAGATGGCCAGACCAATTGGGAAGTGAATATTAGCCTCCCTTTGTGTTTTTTCCACTGGTAATGGCATTTGTTTGTTGTGGATTGTGTCACAACAGTTTATATTTCTACAGAGTAGTAGTGGGGAATATGCAAGGATTTAAAAAACCTGAAAGATACATAGATTTCTGGGGGAAAAAATCCTGTTTTTAAAATTTACTTTTTATTTCTATTCAATCATCTGTTAAAATTTTTTTTGTCATTAATCTACTATATATTAACTTCCTTAGAATAAATCAGACTATTTATATTACTTTTCCTTTAAAAAAAAATCCCAACATAGCTTCCACTTGTAAATACCAAGCCAGTGCAGCAACAATGATAATGGGTGGGGGTGGAGGGGGGGAAGATAATAACTCCTTCTTGTAGAAGTAATGCTGTAAAAAAATAGTTGATCTGAAACTTATTAGAAGTAAAGACTCTTTTTTTACTGTGTGAGACGTTTAGAACTCTCAAGAAAACCAGGCGGGGTATGCAATCTAGGTGCTGACTCCTCATCTAGACATAATATTTAAAAAGCTTGAAGAGCCTCTAATTCTACTACATGATAAATTATATCATGACTGAGTTTCCAAGTAAAAGGAAAAAAAGTTCAGTGACGATTGTTCAAAAAGTATCCTGATAATTATATTCAAATGGTTTTTGTAGTAAATATCAGGAATAAAACCAGACCTATTTTGTAAAACATGCTACAACTCAAAAACAATTTCAGCACTGCTTTTTCTCCACTTTATTCTTTTTAAAAATCATATTTCCTATATTAATCATAAGCACTATACATTAATATAGATGTTAAAATAATTTTTCAGGCTGGGCGTGTCGGCTCATGCCTGCAATCCCAGCATTCTGGGAGGCTGAAGCGAGAGGATTGCCTGAGTCCAGAAGTTCGAGACCAGCCTGGGCAATGTGGTGAGATCTCATATCTACAATAAATAAATAAATAAAATTAGCTAGGTGTGGTGGTGCTTGCCTGTGGTTCCAGCTGCATGGGTGACAGAGTGAGACTCCGATTAAAAAAAAAAAAAATTTTTTTTCAGAAAGAGAGACAAATATTCTCCAATTCAAAATATTTTTGTGTACTAAAAAATAAACATATGTGCATATATGCATATATAATATACATCTTTTCTGATGCTATTATTCACTTTAAAAGGCTACATGTAAATGTAATATTGCAAATAGAATAATATTTTGCCTGTTTCTATAATTGACTTCATGAAGATAAATCCTTGTTAAGAATAAAGCATGCTTTAAAATACACATCCTAAAATGTACTTTATAAACAAATATTAACACTTTTAGCTGGCTCCAAAACTGGATCTAAAGAGATAAACCTTAAAGAAATTTGAAAAAAATGAATAAAAGTAGAAAAATCTTAAACTAGGAAGAAAAACTTGAGTACCTTAGCTCATAATATTATTAAAATGTTAGCTAATTATACTTGAAACCCTTGGGTTATCTCCATGTTAAATGTTTCCTATATAATCTGGCCAGTAAAAAAATTATCTTTCCAAAAGGAAAGAAAATAATTTAATTTTCAATTTGAAGTTATTAATGACTTAAACAAGAGAAACTGGCTTTCTCATTTTTTTCTAAGGTATTCACATATGGAGCATCTTACTTGTGTGTTATTTAACAGTATGCCATTTGCTTCATTTCTACTTTCTTGCCCTAAGTTCTTTTCTTTATACTCTTTTCTCTATGTTTCTTTTCCCTATGTTTAAGGTGCCAAGACCACAATATTTTTCTGTTCTGCCCAAGCAGAATGGAGTGGGTGTCTTATAACAATCTATCATTACCAATTTTCCTCTAAGTGAATGCAAGGAATATTTCAAAACATTCCCATGATCTGGAGATGTAATGACTGATACCCAAATGAAAAGCCAAGTGTGATCAAATGCCTGTGCCATAGAGAAAAGAATCATGTAATAAGCAGGAGACCAGGCATAAAGCAGCCATTCCATAATCTTTATTAAACCCATATATAATGTATTCAGGTTAAAAAATAATTTTTTTAATTAAAAATATATTTAAATGTTAGGTATGCTTTTTGATCATTTCAATTATAGTTTAGAATACTTTCACACATTAATATTTATATCTTAGCCTATATCCATTTTTAAACTAAAAGAAACTTTCATTTTCCCCTGTCTCTTACACACAGACAAATAAGGAGAAATAAGGATATTTCTATTTGTTTGTGATCCAAACTGTCTGTCTTGTTGCCTGAGTTGATCTATTATGACAATATGTATCAGCTTTCAAAACTTTGTGACAGATTTCAATATGCATACACTTCTGTGATAAATTTTAGGTTAAAAAAATATATATCTGATTAACAGTATAAAAATTTTAGAAAGATAAATCCAAATGAGTCGATGTATTAAAGTAACAATAGTTGCTATCAATAAATAAACCCAAAATTTCAGTGACTTAACACATATAAATTTCCTTCTTATTCATGGAAATGATCCTGAATGACAGATACCCTCCATGTGGTAATTCACAGACACAATCTCCTTCCACTTGTGGTTCTGTAATTGTTGAAGATCTTAACTTTTTCTCTAACAGGCATAAGGGAAGATGGCAGAAAGAGCATATCTACCATCTTAGGAAGTGACATACATTACTTCTATTTACTAATAATTGATGGAAAACAATCTATTTGAACTTTGCTTACTGTCCAGAAACATCCTAATAAAATTTAAACTGCTGAATCTTTAAAGTCCTACTTCACATCAATTGTTTTACTTGATGGGTATTTCAAGGGAGCATAGAGGCAAATGCGGGCTTTTATGAATTGCAATCACTAAACAGAAAGAAGGAAAAAGGTTCTCTGTGGGAGCAACAACTTGCCAATGACAACTCTATACTAAGGAAGAGGAAGAACAAATTTTGGTGGGTAGTTAGCTATGACCACAATACCACAGCAAAATGTATAAAAATAAATCCAAAAATAAATTATGAGATCATCAGAGTAAAATTATATTAATAGAACATCAAGGATAAATAAAACTATTCAAAACAACCGAAGAGAAAAGACAGATTATCCACAAAACACCAACAATTATACCAACATTAGACATCTCATAAGCAACAATAGAGATTTAAAGGCAATGGAATAATATCTTTAGGGGAATACAACTGCTATAGAATTTTACATAGTACTGAAATAGCATTCACTTATTAATAATATAACAAAAATTTTCAGAAAAAATATATACTATTAAAGTTCATACTTTATAATAAATAAAGATTACTATAGGAAAGAAACTGAATACATGAGAAGGGAGAGACTTCAAGAAGCAAATGAGAAAAAAACATTTGTAAATATGAAGCTAAAACCAATTAAGAACTGTAGGAAAAGAATAATATTCCTTCTTGTAGCTCAGTTGGTTTTTAGAAAGGATCCCTGCAACAAAAGTTTAAAAATATAAAATCAAACATAAGTTTATTAACATGTATATTTCATATATACATGGTAGATACGCAGAGAATAAGTAGTTCTCAAAGAGGTGGTTTTGAATTTCAGCTTATACAGTATCTTCAACAAGAACAGTAACTTTTTTGAGAAATGACAAGATGAAGGAAAAAAAAGAACAGTATCCTAACCTATGGTAAAGGAAACTGATGGCATATAAAGGCTAGTTAGTAAAGGTTATTAATGTAGATTCTTCTGGTTGCATCTCCAGGCCAATAAAAATCTAAAGTTATCTTCAGAGGTTAACATTGTTCTCTCTAGTAGAAGTGTGGGGGTTGGTGGGGGGGGTGTAGATTGCAGTAGGATACCTTTAGTCTGTCTAAATCTACGTCCTTTCCTGTATCTGTTTCTTTTTAGTTGCCTTCAACTTAACAATTCCCCATATTTTAAGTAGGTAGCATACTCTGGTCTCCCACAGTATTAAATGTAAATAACAGTAATAAGATTTGGAGGAATTTAAGAATACCCTAGAACTAAATCTAGTCATGAGTCATTTAGCAACAGATTCTGAGAAATGTGACATTAGGTAATTTCATCACTGTATGAACCTCAGAGTGTAATTTTATAAACTTAGATGGTGTAGCCTACTACACACTTTATGGTGTAGCCTACTGTTCCAAGGCTACAAATCTATACAGCATGTTACTGTACTGAATACTACAAGCAAGTATAACACAATGGGTTATGGGTTGATATGCTTGTCCCCACCAAAATTCATGTTAAGATTTGATCCCCAATGTGGTAGTGTTAGGAGGTAGGTTCCAGGGGAAGGTGTTGAAATGTGATCCCCGTTTGGTAGTGTCCGGAGGTAGGTTCTAGGGAAAAGGTGTCTGAGTTATGGGGTTAAACCCTCATGAATGGCTTGGTGCTGTTTTCTCAGTAGTGAGTGAGCGCTATCTCTTGGGTGACTAGATTAGCTCTCACAGGAATAAATTAGTTTTTTTGAAAGTGAGTTGTGGGCAACCCCCTCGGGTCCCCTCCCACTGTTGGAGCTTTTCCGTCCTCTCAATAAATCCTGCTTTCTTAAAAAAAAAAGGGAGTTGTTATAAAACCAAATGCTCCTCAGGTTTTCTCCTCTTTGCATGTGTCCACTTCCTCTCTGACCTTCTCTATCATGTTGCTTTGTAGCAAAAAGAACTTGTCAGAAGCCAGGGCTATGCCCTTAAACTTTTCAGCCTGCAGAACCATGAGCTAAATAAATCCCTTTGCTTTATAAATAACCCAAACTCAGGTATTCTTTTATAGTAACACAAAATGGTTAAGACAATGATTAAACATAAACATAGAAAAAGTACAGTAAAAATATACTATGAAAGATAAAAATGGTACACCTGTATAGAGCACTTACCATGAATGGAGCTTGCATGATTGTAATTTGCTCTATGTGAGTCACTGAGTAAGTGGAGAGTGAATGTGACGGCCTGGGATATTACTGTATACTACTGTAGACTTTATAAACACTGTAGGCTTAGACTATACTAAATTTATTTTTTAAATTCTTCAATAATAAATTAGCTTACTACAACACTTTTACTTTATAAACTTTTTTAACTTTTTGACTTTTTTGTTGTAACAGCTTAGAATTCAAACACATTGTATGAAATGTAGAAAAACGCTTTATATTCTTTTTCTGTAAGCTCTTTTCTGTTTTAATTTTAAAATTTTTTATTTTACTTTTTAAGCTTTTTTATTAAAAACTAAGACAAAACACACACATTAGTCTAGGCCTATACAGAATCAGGAACATGAATATCACTATCTTCCACCTTTACATCTTGTCCTACTGGAAGGTCTTCATGGATAATTACACACATAGAGCTGTCATGTCCAATGATAACAATGCCTTCTGAAATAGCTCCTGAAGGGCCTGCCTGATGCTTTTCTTAAGAAATGTCCTAGTGTAATCTAGTACAACCTCTGTGGAAAACAGTGTGACGATTCCTAAAAGATCTAAAAATTGACCTTCCATATGACCCAGCAATCCCCCTCTGGGTATATTATACCTGGAGGAACTCAAATCATTCTACAAAAAAGATACCTGCGTGCACGTTTATTGCAGCACTATTCACAATAGCAAAAACTTGGAAACAACTGTGCTGCCCATTGAAAGTAGACTAGATTTAAAAAATGTAGTATAGGCCGGGCGTGGTGGCTCAAGCCCATAATCCCAGCACTTTGGGAGGCTGAGGCAAGAGGACTGCCTGAGCCCAGGGGTTTGAGATCAGCCTGGGCAACTTAGTGAGGCCTCATCTCTACAATATATCAAAAAATTAGCCGGGCATAGTATTGCACTCCTGTAGTTCCAACTACTTGAAAGGCTGGGGCAGAAGGCTCACCTAAGTCCAGCAGGCTGATGCTGGGGTGGCCGTGAGCATGCCACAGCACTCCAGCCTAGGTGACAAGAGTGCGACTCTGACTGAAAAAAAAAATGTGGTACATATACACAATGGAATATTACACAGCCATAAAGGACAAAATTATGAATTTTGCAGCAACTTGAATGGATTTAGAATCTGTAATACTGAGTGACCTATCACAGAAACAAAGAACTGAGTACCACATGTTCTCACTCATAAGTGGACCCTGAATAATTATCATAATATTATAAGAAAGAGATTGGCAGTAGTGAGAAACTGCCAGGGGAGAAAGCAGGGGGCAGACTTCATCATTAAGGGTACCTGATCTCAAACCAGGTGATGTGGGGGCCAAAATGAGGTCTAAACTTTAACTGTACAATGACCATTTGTATACCTAATTCTGAATTGTACCTCACATCTTTAAAATAAAAATTAAAAAAAAAGAAATATCCCTCTTTTCAGAAATATGTTCATGGTGGTTTGCTTGCTTTGTTTCTTTTCACAATAAATAATTTGTTAAATCTTGATACTATGTCTAAATATCATTTTTGTGATTGCTCTATTAATTACCAAAATCATAGCTAGAATATGTGATAGAGGAACTTCCATTATTATGTACTCTCTTACAATAAGTTAACATTTTCTTATGGAAAATCATATGCTTTTGAAAAAAACAGAATTGCTAAATGCTAACAGTAATAGCAGCTAGATTGAAAATGTGTCCTTTTTTCAAAATCTGTAATAATGTATGAGTGAATTATTTCTTGTATTTCAGAAGAATGAATATCCTCGGCTAAAAGTAACCACCATGGAACTAAGAAATCTGCCCAGGTAACTAGAGCTATTGGTTAATGACCATTACGACACACTAGGCACTGTTCTTTTCTTACATAGCATTTACGAGATGGGTGCTACAATTAACCCTGATTTACAGATTTTTTTTTTTTAAAAGAGATACAAAAAATTATATGGTTGCCCGAATCCAAATAAAGGTTAAAAAGATATTAGATAGTTTCTTAGTCCATGATATTAAAAACGCACATGCACTTTTCTCCAATCTATCCTTTTAACTAATTTGATGCTAAAGACACCAAAAACAAATGCAGAGATGGAATTCTTTTACATTTCTGAAACTTAAAGGAAGAGAAATTAAGAATAGGTTTGCTGTATATGAGCAATATAGAGACAATATTATGGTAGTGTTTCCCAAATGTCACTGATAAGTATCATCTGATATATGCCTATTAAAAATATAGATAATAGCCGAGCTCAGTGGCTCAGCCTGTAATCCCGCGCCTTTGGGAGGCTGAGGTGAGTGGACTGCCTGAGCCCGCGGGTTCGAGACCCACCTGGGCAGCGAGACCTCATCTCTACAATAAATCAAAAAATCAGCCAGGCATGGTAGCGCATGCCTGTAATTCCGGCTACTCGGAAGGCTAAGGCGGAAGGATCACCGGAGGCCAGCAGGTGAGGCTGCGGTGGCTGGGAGCGGCCACTGCACTCCAGTCTGGGCGACCAAGTGAGACTCCAACTCAAAAAAAAAAAAAAATAGAGATATTGGGCTTCAATGAAATCATGAAGATCAAAATCAATAGAGGAGCAGCCTGTTAATCTGAACAATCAACCCAAAAGACCACAATTTTCTTATGCTCAAAAACTTTGAAAAACATTGTCCAAAATAATGTTTACTAATATTGAGAAAATAATATAATAATCTAGATTCTTATTAAAAACACATCAAAACATACAAAAGACTGTTTTTATAAATTAAAATAGCTAAAATTACCAATTTCATAAGGTTTAACCTTACATATTCTTTTCCCCACTGGATCTACAACACCAGATTCTGCAGGAAATGGTCCATCATTGACAAATAGTACAAAGAATTTTCATGATAAAGAAAATTTGAGAAGAATTCCACAAAGATAAAATTAAGTGCTCACGACCCTAAAATCTTCCATGTTACATCAGTTCCTATCTTTTGAGGGCAGAAGTTGACAGCCTTTGGTTCCAGTTTAAATTGAACCTATAGACTGATTTTGCAAAAAATTTTTATTGAAACACAGCAATGCCCACTCATTTATATCATGGTTGTTTTCTTACTACATTATCAGACTTAAATAGTAGAAACAGAGAGCCTAAAATATTGACTGATTCTTTCTGGAATAATTTTGTCAACGCTCCTTTAAGGTAACCACCAAAATAACACAATGAAGAACTGTAGACGATAAGCCAACAAGGAATATAAAATGATACCGTCAAAATATCCAATATGAAAGCAAGCAGAAAAAGAGGAAGGGGGATAATAAACATTAAGAGCAAACAGAAAACAAATAATAAGATGATACATTTATAACCAAAAAATATTAATAATCACATTAAATGTAAAGGATTTTCAAAACACAAAAGTCAGTGACTGTTGGGTGAAAAGCAAAATTCAACTATATGCTTCCTACAAGAAACTGTTTTTAAACATAAAGACACAATTAAGTTAAAAGTAAAAGAAGAGGGTAAATATATTATACTTAAATACTCAAAGTGAATAACTTGTATTAATATTATACAGACTAGATTTTCTAGGAAATAATATTACTAGAAAAGGAGATGGGTACTTCACAGCAATAAAGGGACAACCATATGAAGATATAATAATCCTAAATGTAGATTCACCAAATATGTGTGTCAAAACTACTGGAAAAATATTAAAATCTGATAGGACAGCAAGGAGAGCTAGTTATATTGATATGCATAGTCAGATATTTCAACACCTGCTTCTCAATGACTGACAGAATAAGTAGACAGGAAATCATTAAGGAAGACTTGAAAAAGACAACCAAAAAAATTGACCTAAATGATATTTATAAAAAATTCCACCAATAGCACAATATACAACTATTCCAAGTAGACTAAGGATATTTACCAAGACAGACTATATTTGGGTCCATAAATCAAACCTCAAAAAATGTATTAAAACCACATACAGTATGTTAACTGTCAAAACTGGAATGAGATTAGAAATAAAAAAAGAAATAACACCCATCTGGAAAACACCAAAATATTTGGAAACTAAACAAAACACTTTAAAATAACCTAGTGATAAAGGAAAAAAGGGCAAATTTAAAAGTATTTTTAATTGAAAATGAAAACATGACTTTTGAAAATATGAGACATGTACCTAAACTACTGCTTAGAAGGAAATTTACAACATTAAATGCCTACATCTAAAAAGAAAAGTCTTGATCAATGACTTAAACCTCAACTTTAAGACACCAGAATAAATACAAATTGAAAGCCAATTAAGCTAGAGAAATTAAATAATAAAGGTTACAGAAAAAAATCCATGACATAGAAACTTTAAAAGATGAAAGTCAATGAAATCAAAAGCTGGTCTTTGAGAGGGTCAAAAATATTGATAAACTTCTACCAAACTAATTAGTAAAAAATGAAAGAATCTATAGATTACCAATATCTGAACTAAGACAAGAGCTATTGAGAGAGGAGATAGTCAGAAGTTGGTTAGGCACACAGAGAGGGAGGGTCTCAAGGAGACAACACCGGTGGGAATGCTCCCTGCACCACCTCCATTATATAATTGTTGGCAGAAAATGTGATTAATGTAGTTGGAAGCATTCTCTCAACCCAGGATGTACTGCTAAAAGGGACTTTTTGTTGCTTAAACACAGGCACAGTACCTTAACTAAATATCCTAACTTGGCCTTGGCTTATTATATCATTAATATAGTATTTGCAATGTGGTTTTACCACCCTCTCCCCAAGTGGGCTTTTCTGTGGTACTTATGGATAATATTCAAGATGGAATAACTTTGGTTAAGGACCTGCATGTGCAATAAAAATTGAGTCTCAGGAAGTAAGGGGTAGATGAGATATAAATGAGAGAAACTTTCCCAGAAAAGATAAGATAAAAACACTAACTACTTGCACTGGTAACCCATTTTGGGCCCCCTCTCTTTTCTGGAGAGCTTTGTTGCTTAATAAACTTCTTTCACTCATCCTTTTTGTGTCTGTGTGCCTTAATCTTCTTGACTGTAGAACAAGAACCCGAGGTTGGTGGTCTAAATTGACAGTGGAGTTAAAACTCCTGCAACACTATCACCAAAATTTCTACATATTTTATTTTATTTTATTTAGTTTTATTATTTTTTCTTGAGTTGGAGTCTCACTCTGTCGCCCAGACTGGAGTGCAGTGGCCATTCCAGGCCATCGCAGCCTCGACCTGCTGGACTCTGGCAATCCTTCCGCCTCAGCCTTCCAAGTAGCTGGAACTACAGGCATGCACTACCATGCCCGGCTAATTACATATTTTAAAAAGATAGCATGGGAATATTATTAAAAACTTAAACATACATATATATCTTACACATATGCAAAGATAAATATATACATTTGTTTAGCAAAATTAAAAATCTATTTCTGGAATAAAAAGTAGGAATAGAAACAAAAATACTCTATAGGGTGTTGACAGGAAATGGTATAGTTGAAATCATATAAAATAGTGAAACACTAAATGCTTTGTTCACATGGTGAAGCAACAGGAAAAAAATACATACTGCTTATCCTTCTAACACTGTACTAGAAGTTCACCCAGTGCAATTAGAGAAATAAATAAAAGTATTAAACTTAAAAGGAAAGATGCAACATCTTTATAATTAGAAAACTTTTCTATGTAGAAAATCCCATGAACTCTACAGAAAATACTGCTAAAACTGACAGTAATTTTAGGTAACGGCAGAATATAAAATTGATATTAATTATATTTCTGTGCCCTAGCAATAAGCACTCCATAATTGAAATTGAAAACGAAAAACTATAAGAGTGAACCTAGCACTGAAATATATGAAATATTTAGAAATATATTTGACAAAAGTAGTAGTAACCCTGAACACTGAAAACTTAAAACACTGATGATGGATATAAAAGAAGACCTGAATAAACACAGCAATGTACCATGTTCACAAGTACAGCAATGTACCATGTTCATAAGTACAAAGACCAAATATTGTGAAAATATTAATTCCCCTCAAATTGATTCAACTCAATGCCAAGCAACAATCCCAGTAAGCTTTGATATAGAAACTGACAGGTAGAATATAAAATATATAGGGAAATACAAAGAAGCTAAAACAGCCAAAACAACTTTGAAATATAAACATAATATTGGAGGGCTTACACTACCTGATTTCAAGACTAATTAAATATCTATAGTAAACAAAGCAGTCTAGTACTGGAGTCAAAATAGATACAGGAAGGAGAACAGAGTCAAGTAATAGATCCACATATATATGATCAATTTATTTTTGATAAAGGTACAAAAGAAATTCAATCCTGAAAAAATAGTCTTTTCAGCAAATAAGACTATAAAAACTTGGGTATCACTATGTAAAAAAAGTAGTTCAATCCATATCTAACACCATATACAAAAATCAATGCAAAATGGATAATTTGTAAAACTATAAACTATAAAACTTTAAAAATAAAATATAGGAGAGAATATTTTGACAGTGAATTAGGCAATGCTTTCTTAAATGTGACACCAAAACTAGAACCTGTGCAATAAAAATTGATAAATTAGATTTCATATAAATTTAAATTTTCTGGTCTTAGAAATACATTAGGAGAATGAAAAGACAAACCATAGAATGTGATAAAATGTTTGCAAATCATATACTGATGAAAGATTTATACCTAGACTATGTAAAGAACTCTCTAAATACAATCATAAGAAAAACAACAAATGAACAAAAGAATTGAAAAGACATTTTACATATACTTACCATATGACCCAGTTAGATATTTGACCATATGACCTAACTAGGTCTCCACTGCTAACTAATATTTATTCAAAATAAACAAAAGCATAGACACAAAGGCTTGCATGCTAATAAAGACTTTCCCAACCTAACAAAAATTGAGAGAATTTGTTGTCAGTAAATTAGCCTTGTAAGAAATATTAAGAGTAGAGCTTCATAGAAAAGAAAAGTGATACAAATCGGAAACATTGAAGTACACAATTATGGGGAAAGCATCTGAGAAGAACCTAATAAACACAAGATTAAAAATCTTTCTAGCTGGGCTCGGAGGCTCAGCCTGTAATCCCGCACCTTTGGGAGGCTGAGGTGAGTGGATTGCCTGAGTCCGCAGGTTCAAGACCCGCCTGGGCAACTTGGCGAGATCTCATCTCTACAATAAATCAAAAATTAGCCGGGTGTGGCAGCACGTGCCTGTAGTTCCAGCTACTTGGAAGGCTGAGGCGGAAAGATCGCCGGAGCCCGGCAGATTGAGGCTGCAGTAGCCAGGAGCGGCCACTGCACTCCAGTCTGGGCGACAGAGTGAGACTCCAATTCAAAAAAAAAAAACAAAAAACCTTTCTTTTTCTTAACTGATCTAACAGGTAACAGTTTACGCAGAATAATAATTAGCAACAAGGTATTTGATTATGTATACTTATGTATATGTCTATTTTTATGTGTAGGTAAAGTGAATGACAACAATGGTATAAAGGACAAGATGAAGAAATCTGGAATATTTTGTTATTATAAGGTACTCATAATACCTTTGAAGTGGTTGGTATAACTTGAAAGGAGACTTAGATTAGTTGTAAATGTTCAGTGCAAACTTTAGGGCAACCACTTAAAAAATAAAAACATAAGTATCACTGACATGCTAAGAAAGGAGAGAAAATTAAATTTAAATGTTTAATTAAAACCACAAAAAGCAGAAAAAATGTATAAGACAAAAATAGTATAACAAAAAATGGAAAACAGGAGCAAATATGTAGAAAATCCAACTATCCAACTATATCAACAATTACTTGTAAATGTCAATGGTCTAAACAGACTAATTAAAAGACAGATAGAGTATAGCAAAAATCAAGATTCAGCTATATACTGTCTACAATAAATTCATTTCAATATAAAAACATATGGATTAAAACTAAATAGATGAAGAAAGATATGTCATATTAACACTGATTAAAAGAAGCAGAAGCAGTTATATTAATCTCAGAAAGATCAGACTTCAGAGCAAGAAGTTATCAGAAATAAAGAAGGCTATTATATAATAATAAACGTGTCAATTATCCAAAAAAATAAAAATTCTTAACATGCATGTGCCTAACAAAAGAGCATCAAAATATATTAAACAGAAACTAATAAAAGTGTAAGAAAAAAATGAATCTATTATTATAGTCAGAGACTCCAACACTCCTCTATCAGAAATTGACAAATCTAGAAGACAAAAAATCAGAAAGGACAAAGTTGAACTCAACAACACCAATATCAACTAAATATAATGGAAATATATAGAGTGTATTCAACCACAGCAAAAGATTCCCGCTTCTCAAGCTCACATGTAATATTCTCTAATATAAACCAAATTCTGGACCACAAAACAAATCTTAAGACATTCAGAAGAAGAAAAATCACACAATGTCTGATATCAGATCACTGTGGAACTAAACGAGAAAATCATTAATAAGAGGATAGCTGAAAAATCCAAGAACACTTAGAGATTAAACAACATACTTCTAAATAAAGAAGAAAAATTTTTAAATATTCTGAACTAATTAAAAAAGAACTTATTAAAATTTATGGATGCAGAAAAAGCAGTGCTTAGAGGGTATTTTAGAGTACTGAATACATATATTACAAAATGTTGGGAGCTGGCCACGGAGGCCCACTGAGCGTTAGGGATCAGGAAGGGCCGTTGACCCTGAGACCACTAGGATGCGTTCGGGAGCTATTAACCCCATTTTCTCCCCCTTTCTACTCAGCACTAACCAGATTAAGCTCCTGTGAGCTCAAAACATAAAAACTCTGAGACCGGCATGAACACAAGCTAACTTTAGAAACTCATTGCTCCCATTCTTCCACAAACTGCAGTTTTGGCTTTCACACAACTTATAATCCAAACTCATGTCACATCTAAGAGCCTTAGTATTGGTCACAGACTTCTGGGTCATGATCTTAGGATTTATTGAAGTTGAATAAATGGATTAAGGTTTCATCGATTAGGTTATGGGATTATACCTGAAAGAACATCTGGTGGGTGGGGAATGCCCCTCACACACCCGACTGTGTATAAAAGACCCATTGTAATTCCCAATAACACACATCGCTTCTGTACTAGACCGGAGTCCAGTCTCTTTCTCTCTTTCTCTCTTTCTCCTTCCCCCCAATTGCCGACGCTGCCTCCACCTTTGGGGTACCCTGAACCCGGCTGGAGCTGGTCTCCGGCAACAAAAGATCTAAAATCAATCATCTAAGTTTGCAGCTTAGGAAATAAGTAGAAAACAATAAATTAAATCTAATATGACAAAAGAAAATAAATAATAAAAATAAAAGCAAAAACCAATGAAACTGAAAACAGGAAATTTGAAAAATTAACAAAACTAAAAGCTAGCTCTGAAAAAATCAACACTAATTAATAAGGCTCTAGCCAGACTTGTCAAGGAAAAGAAAACACGAACACAAATTACTAATGAAAATGAAAATGAAATGAAAGAGGGGATATCACTATAGATCTCATGGATAGTAAAATGGTAAAGAAAAGAGGGAATCTGTTGTCAGCAGATCAGCCTTGCAAGAAATGTCAAAAGTAGAGCTTCATAGAACAGGAAAATGATATAGATCAGAAACTTAACCAAATTGATCCCCATAAATTTGATAATCTTTATAAAATGAACTAATTCCTTAAAAGACACAATCTGCCAAAACTCACACAAGAAGAAATAGATTATATGAATAGGATTATATCTATTAAATAAATTAAGTCAATAATTAATAACTGCTATGGTCTGGATGTTTGTGTCCCTAGATGCATATGCTGAAATACTAACCACCAAGGTGATAACATTAAGAGATGGGGCATTGGGGAAGTGATTAAGTCATAAGGGTTATGTGATTAGTCCCCTTATAAAAGAGATGAAAGTGGACAGCTCCCTTATCACTGTTCTGCCCACAGCTCTTTTGCAGTGTACTCAATAAACCTGTTTTTCTACCTTATTTCAAGAGGGAGAGAGAGCAAGAGATAGATAGAGAGAGAGAGAGAGAGAGAGAGAGAGAGAGAGAGAGACCAAAGAGACATCCCTTATCCCTTCTGCTTTGTGAGACTAGAGTGAAAAGATAGCTGTCTAGGAAGCAGACACCAGAGCTGTAGACTCCTTGATCTTAGACTTTCCAGTCCCCAGAAGTATAAGAAACAAACATCTATTGTTTATAAGCAACTATTTATGGTATTTTGTTATAGTATCCCAAACATACTAAGATAATAACCTTCCAGAACAGACAGCACCAGGCCAAGATGGCTTCATTAGTGAATTCTAATAAACTACTAATGAAATAATTATACTAGTTCTCTACAATCTCTTTCAGAAAACAGAAGCAGAGGGAGTACTTCCTAACTCATTTATAAGGCCAGCATAACCCTAATACCAAAACAAGACAAAGTCATTACAGAAAAACTACAGACTATTATCTCCCATGAACAGAGACACAAAAACATTCCCAACAAAACATTAACAAATTAAATCTAGTGATGAAGAAAAAGAATTATACCTGATAGCAATGCAGCATTTATCCCAGGTATGCAAGTCTGGATCAACTTTTGAAATTCAATTGACATAATATATGATATTAGCAAGCTAAAGACGAAAAATCACATGCTTATATCAATAGATACAAAGCATTTGACAAAATTCAATACACATTCATGATAAAATCTCTTAGCAAACTAGGAATAAAGGAGAACGCCCTCAACTTGATTAAGAATGTTTTAAAAAAAACGATAGCCAACATCATATTTAATGGTGAGAAACTTAAGGCAAGTATGTCCCCTTTCACCACTGTTTTTCAACATTGTACTAATGTTCTAACTAATTAGTCCCAACTAATGCAATAAAACAAGAACATAAAAGGCATAAAGATTGAGAAAAAGAAATATAAATGTCTTTTATTCACAGATGACAAGGATTATCTATGTAGAAAATCCAAAATCCCTAGAACTAACAAGTGATTATAGCAAGATTGTAGGATAAGAAGTTAACATACAAAAATCAAGCACTTTCCTATATACCAGCAATAATCAAGTGGAGTTTTAAATAAAAACACATTGCCATTTACATTAGTATTCTCTAATTATTTAGCTATAAATCTAACAAAATATGTACAAAATCTTGTAAGACAAACTACAAAACTAATAAAAGAACTCAAAGAACTATTAAATAAATGGAGAGACAGTCAGTGTTCATAGACAGGAAGACTAAATGTTGTCACAGTGTTAGCAATACCTGGGGCATTTCCAGTTATAACAACTGAGGGTGCACTATGACACTTAGCGGGTAGATGTGAGGAATGTTGCTATGTATCCTACAATGCACACGACAATCCTCACAATAAAAAATAATTTAGCATTTAATTTCACAGTGCCAATAATGAGAAACACTTAGCTTACTCATAGAAAAAAATTAGGAATCCAGAAATCTGCACTTATATGTTCATAAGACTTTCTCCAAGATATGAAGGCAATATAATAAATCAAACAATAATCTTTCTTATATAAATGGCACTAAAATAAATGAATATCCACATAGGGGATTGGGTGGGCAGAACTTTGACTCTCTCATCACATCATGCCCCCAAATTAATTCAAAAGTGGACCACATATTTAACCTAAGAAAACATATAAAACTTCTTGAACGAAATGTCGGAGAAAAACTTTGCGATATATAGTTAGGCAAAAATTTATTAAATAAAGCAGTAAAAACACAATCCATAAAAGAAAACAATGATAAATTTTAATTTCAAATTGCAAGGTTTTATTTGTCTAAAGATACCATCCAGAAAGTGAAAAGGAAGTCAGAATCTGTGAGAAAATATTCATAATGTGTATATCTGGCAGAGGACTGGTATCTAGACTTTACGAAAAACTCATACAACTAAATATTTATGAAGAAACAACATAATAAGCAAAAAGATTTGAATATATACATCACAAAAGGAAAACAGATGATTGGTAAATAAATACATAAAAAGATGCCATCTATCAATAGTTACTGGGATAAAGCAATGAGAAGAGATATCATATCCTCATCCCCCCCAAAATAGCTAAAATTAAAAGATTGACAGTACCAAGAGCTGAGGGGGTAGACTGGCAGTGAGAATGTAAAATACAATGAAACTGTGAGAAAAAGTTTGGCAGTTGATTTTAAACATACGTTTACCATATGATCTAGCAATTCCATACCTAAATACTAAATACTTGTAAACAAAAATAAGAACATGTTCTCTAACAGATTTTATGAAAACATTCAAAGCAGCCCCAAACTTGAAGCAATATAAATATTTAACAATAAGTGAATGAATAAACAAAATGCTGCATATCCATACAATAGAATACTACTCAGCAACAGTAGGTACAAATTACTAATACAAGGGGGACCCCTAAAGCCCTGGAATTTACTTATTAAAAACTGTGGGCCAGCATGGTGGCTCTAGCCTGTAATCCCAGCACTTTGGGAGGCCGAAGTGTGAGGATTACCTGAGCCCGCGGGTTCAAGACCAGCCTGGGCAACATGGTGAGACTTCGTCTCCACAACAAATCAAAAAATTAGCCAGGGATGGTAGCATGGGCCTGTAGTTCCGGTTATGTGGAAGGCTGAAATGGAAGGATCGCGGGAGTCTAGCAGGTTAACGCTAGGGTGGCCACGAACATGCCACTGCACTCCTGCCTGGGCAACAGAATGATACTCCAACTCAAAAACAAAACTGTGTATTTATTCTTACATAGTTAAACTTTAGTCATCTTCAAAATACTCTCTGTTTGATGCAATAGACCTATCCAGACTATTTTTCCACTGCTCAAAACAGTTTTTGTATTCATCAATTTTGATGCCTTCCAGTGCTTCTGCTATTTTTTGTTTCACCTCTTTCACATCAGCAAAAGTCCCCTTTGAGGACTTTTTTTCATCCAGGAAAACAAACAAAAAAAGTCACTTGGAGAGAGATTGGTTGAATAGGGAGGGTGAGGCATGGTCAAAAACAGCTCAACACACAACATGGTGTGGGCAGGTACACTTGTAAATCAACCATCATAAAAAGGGTAAACATGTTGAAAGAATTTCCCAAAAAACTTCACTGAAGCCTAATACAGTCTTTAACAACACGCTAGCAGGTACATCAATGCTGTTGGGTTCCTACAACACTTACCTAGCGGAGAAAGCCTGTATTACAAGGGGCCCACCTCCAAAATTACGGGGTTTTCTTGGTCCCCCTGGTATATTCAACCACATGGATAAATCTCAAAAATATTATGTTCCACAAGTATTCAGACATATAAGAATACATACTTTATAATTCATTTTATATGAAATAACAGAAAAAATGAAATAAATCAATAGTGAGGCTGTAGATTAGTAGTCACCTGGGGTCAGAAATTATGGAGGGGTGATGACTATAATGGAAGAGAGAACTTCTTGGATTTACGGAAATGTTCTCTATGTTGATGTGATGATGGATGGACGAATGTATACACTTCTCAACAATGGGCGCACTGAATTTTATGTAGAGCAAACCCCCAAAAGTTGATAGGTTTGGGGGACATAGCAGAAAGAAGAATAAACATACTACCCAACGTTCATGAAATTTATATTCTCGGATTCAACTCAAAATAGTACTCGCAACCCTAAGGTAAGTCATTGGAATATGTTAAAAATGGGTGTTGGTTGCTATTGGCTGTTTTTAACAAGGGACTTTAAGGAAAAGACAGACTTGATTTTATTTTTTTAGAAAGATTAAGGGCAATATAATAGTTCAGAAAGTTTCTCTATCTTGTGTGTTTAGGTAGCATTTTATATATATTGGTTAATAACACTTAAGATGTTACGAATAGCATATTGTACATATCCTCCATAGAAATTTGGATTTTACAAGTTATGACAGAAAGTAAATCAAATAAAATTCATGAATGCCAAAATTCAAAGGCATAAATATTTAAAATTATATTTACATTTACATACATAAATACCTCCTCTATATACACACATACCTCAAAATATGTGCTTATATAGTAGAGGTTAATTTTCACCCCACCCACTACTCCTCCTTCTTGGGACTATTCTATGAATTTTTCTTTTTTAAATATTTAAACTTTCTAGATTGACTTTTGCCCATAAGTATTTAAATGAGCTCTACTTCTAGCCCAAAATACAAAAGAAAACAAAAATGTTTCCTCTCTATAGCTCCCTCTACCTATAGTACTGTCTCTTTTAGTTTCACCATCAAACTTCTCAAAGACTTGACTTCTGTTTCTATTCTTTTCACCTCTCAGCCTATTATCTACTTTGTACCTTTTATACTCCATTGAAACTACTTGTGTTAGCAATACTTTTTCATTGCCAAATCCAGTAGTCATTTGTGAGTCCTTATCTTGACTTTTCAAAATGCTTACCACTCCCTCCTTTGCATAATGCTCTGTATTAATGGCTTTCTTCTTTCCTCTATTTCCACTTCACTGTTTCCTTCAAGAGCTTTCTTAACCTAATCCTTATATGTTAAGTTTCTTCACAGCTCCAGGCTGAATTATTCCTCATTCTATACATTCTCTGATCTCATCCATAGCCATACTTTTAATGACCATCTATATAATTATGACTTCCTGATTCATCTATAACCAGCTTTCTCATAAGCTCCATACCCCATATTCAAAAGATTCTGATATTCCACAGGTACTACAAACTCAACAGGTCCAAAACTTAAAATTTCAAGCCTAAGTATGCTCCATGTCTTAAATTCTCAATTTTAGAAAATTGACAAAACCAAAAATTTGGGCACCATCCAGAAAAATATATTCTAGTATATAAAAGCATATTTATGTATATAAAATATATGTATGCACAAATATATATGTGCATATAAACATACAAAAAATCTCCTTTATCAATCAACTCTATTGCCTCTCTTGTATTCCCACAAAGTCTCTAGTTTCTGTTAAATATCACTTAAAACCATAAAAATCTCTCTATTCCTACCCGCACACTTTAGTTTTGGCCATCAACATTCTCACTTGGAAAACAAAATAGCTGTTTAAGTGATTTATATGCTTCTGACAGTCTGTCCCATCAATTCAATTTTTATACTGTCACTAAAGTAATATTTCTAAAATATAAAGCTGAACAAATTTCATTACTCTAGTAAATGCCTTTAAGTAGCACCCAATTTCCTTTCAGACAAGGTAGCAGGCAAGATCTTTTATAATCCTTTCTATGGCATATAATGATTTTTCATTTGGCATTATCAAATAGCCTCGCCCCTAACATTTATATCCTCTCAACTGAAGGATTTTAAATATGCTATTCTCTCTCTCTTTCATGATAAACTCTCAGTTCTGATGTCACTTATACCCACAAACTTTGAGAGAACTCACCATTAGTCCAACAAGCTTTCTCTCACCTAATACAAAAGAGTTATATATCCTTAAATGTTCTCTCACGTTACTATTTATTCCACCAAACTTATTGCACTATTTTGCAATTATATTTTCTGCTCTACTGCTTACTAGAAGGATAACCTTGCTCTCACTCACTGTTATATTCCTATAATCAAGCAGAGTGAGTGCTTGTCATATAAAAGTCCTTCATTACATGAGGAGGAGAGAGGAACTGTGATACAATAACAAGTACATATTTAGTTCTTGTTACTTGTTCCTGGCACCATGATCCCAAAATCCTTGGAAGTTCCAGGGTGATAAAAGTATTTTAAGTATGTTAATTAGATAACTGATGACTAGGGCTCTTAGTAGCTTCAAGATCAGAATGGAGGCCGGTCATCAGAAAGACAAAGGCATGAATAGAGAGTGGGACCTTTCAGCCCTCCCTCTAACTTCCAGTGATTTAATAAATTATGCCTACGACTATGAAACTCCTAAATCAAGGGGTTTGTAAAGCTTCCAGGTTGTTGATCACATGGAAGTGCTGGGAGGGTGGCAGGTGTTGGGCCTGGAAAGAGCTTTTAAGTTCTGCACACCCCTTTCTTCCCCTAACTCATCCTATGTATTTCTTTCATCTACTTTTTCCTGAGTTATATCCTTTATTAAAAAAAAAAACACTCGGAAGGCTGAGGCTGAAGGATTACCGGAGCCCAGCAGGTAGAGGCTGCGGTGACTGGGAGCGGCCACTGCACTCCAGTCTGGGCGACAGAGTGAGACTCAAAAAAATAAAAAATAAAAATCAATAAAAATTTTTTAAAAACCAGTAAAAAATAAGTAAAGTGTTTCCTCAAGCTGTGTGAGCTATTCTAGCAAATTATCAAGCCTAAAGGGGAGGGCAGCTGTGAAAATTTCAAACTTTGTAGTAAAGCCAGAGAGAAGTGCTGGGTACCCTGTTGATCCAACACGTGCAACTAGCATCTGAAGTGAGGACAGTCTTTTGAGATCGATCTTAAGCCTGTGGAGTCAGATGCCAACTCTAATAAGTGAGTATCAGAAATGAATTGAATTGTAAGATACCAGCTGGTATCCAGACAGTTGGAGAACTGGTTGTTGATATAGAAAACTCCCAAGGTTTGGTGTTAGAAGTGTTATAAGTTAAAACAGTACAGATGAACAAATGATAGGTCTAGTATTCGTATATAACAGTAGTTCCAAAGCAAATTTTTTAAAATGTAAAGGTTCTGTGATATCAACCACAAAATAAAATATGAGCTACCAATAAAGAACCCTTTTCTATAGACTAGAAATTTAAAAACTTGAATCCTAACCCTGGCTCTGAAACTAGCTACACAAATGATCTAGACTAAGAATAACAAATATGATGACAATGCAGCCAATATCACTAAACACCTAGAATGTGCCAAGCCCTGTCTTAAACATTATGCAAGTCTAATGCCACATAATACTTATAACAATACTATCAGGTAGGAATTACTTGTGTTATATATTTTATAGATGAGAAAAATGAAGCACAGAGAGATTAAAGAGACTTGCCCCAATTAACATGGTTAAATAACAAAGCTAGGGATCAATTCATAGTCTGACTCCAGAGTGCATGCTTACAATTACTCTAGAGCTAAATTATTAATTTAGAAAAAAAAAAGAAAGAAAGTTGAACTAGATGATTTCTAAGGAACCATCCAACTATTACATTTTCACTTTTTCAAAAGTATTTCTCTTTTGTTGTTGTTAAATTGATTTCAAGTTTCAAATGGCAACTCAAGAAATATGATTTGAAAAACAAATATAGGATCATTATTTCTATTATTTTACATGATTTTGCCTACTAATATCTCCTTTTAGCCTCTACTTTTTAAATAGCATGTCATCATACTGACCTGTTTATGATAATGCTATACAGTAATCTTGAATGCTCTTTATCAAGTATTTCCAATCAATGAACAAGCATTTAAATTTACTTAGATTGTTTTCATTACAAGGTTTTAAGTTTCTTTAGATCCTTTTTAACTTATTTCAACAATGATTTGATAAAATGCAAATGTCTGCAATCAAATGAAGACACAGACAGATAAAAGGAGCAAAGCATGTAAATATATTAAGCCAAGGAAATAGTTCTCTAAAACAACTGAGGGTACGTCTTTAACAAACAGAGCTGACTATTATAAAATAGATAAGATGCCAAAGGATCATTACCCTAAACTGTAACTATTTGCTACATAAAATGACCCTTTGGCTTCCAATTTTCTATAGACAGGAAGTGGGCTCAGAAATGATATAATCTCTAATATACTTATTAAAAATAGCCAACCAACAAAGATACTGAAAAATAAAAAGCCTATAAGACCACAAGGACCCTGTGCCAAACTCCCCAAGGAAAGTCATAGTAAATCTGCTCTACTCCCCAGGAAGAGATTCTTATTTAATCTGTCCAGTGAGATTTTAAAATTGCTACATATTAATGATAGCTATGTGTCCTTGATTCTTCATCTTTTTTATTTAGAATGCTTAGAGTAAATACTCTACCTCTTCTCACCATTGTATACTAGACATGCTAGGTAGAAACAATGTAGGTTTTAGTCCTACTTCCTAAGGTCAAAGGTACTGTAGCACATTATTCCACTCTTATCACCTAAGGATCCTAGAATTTTGAGTTTGAGGCTATAGCTGGATGGATTGTTCAGATTTTCTTCCATGAGGAAAAGATATGTAAACCTGTCTATGAGATGGAAACTTTTAATATTTGGTGACTAAAAGAGCGAAATGTGGTATGTTAGTGCTATTCACCAAATATTTCCTGCTCCCTCCCTTCCGGGTTCATAGCAGGATCTTACTTCATGAACCCATTATAATTGAGTGGACTCATGTGGATTAAAATTGGGAATGGGTGTGTGATTTCCAGGGTAGAGTATTTAATATTGATATAAAATCTCCCAGGGCCCTCTTTCACTCTGCAATGATATCTGGTTATATTACACATTAGAATTACACTATCAGTATAGTTCCCAGAGTGAGTGAGGACAATGCAAGAAAGAGCCCCAAGACAATCCTCAATGTATATAGATAGTGTGAGTAAAATATATACTTTTGCTGTCTGAAGTCAGAGAGTTTAGGTCATAACCAAGACTATCCTGACTAATATGTGCCTTCTGCCGTTTTACAGTTCCATGAACTAACTTACTTCTCTTTTATTTTTCTATCTATTCAAAAAGTTATATACTTCATGCTTCTGAAACCCTGGTATTTCACCACCAAAAACAGTGTAATTGTTATATCAATTCCCCATGTATTTCTTCTTCCAAGCCATTTATTGAAATGACATTTAAAATACTTACTAGAACTGACCCAATCTTGAGAACAGGGTGGCATATTTATAAATCTCCATTTAAAGTCTATGCCTAATTTTGTTTCTTGATCCTTAATACATTTTCTGCCCATGAATAAAACAGGTCTTTTAAATAAAGTTGATTTAATTTTCATCTACTAAGTCTATATTATTAAAAAGTGTTGCTTCAGACCTCTTATATACACATCTTATGACACATCTATAAATTCTCTTCAACTGATTGTTTAATGCATAGTAGCTAATAATTTAAGTCTTCTAACACATTAAATGAAGAAAATTTTTAAAATTCAACAGAAAAAATCAAATAGAAACTAATGCCTACATGAAATGAAAGGTATCTCTAACACATATAAGTGCTTTAAAAATTCAAATGTAATTTACAAATGCTGCCTCACTAAAAATCATTACAAGTAATAATTCATTCGTCCATATCTTTTGCTTACTATTTAGTGAATACTATTATTACCCAGAAAGTAACATAACAATAATCATTAATGCAGGGGAGACCCACATATCTTAGACCTTTAGTCCTATTTTGAGTCTATACTAAAATTCTCAAACTTTGAGTTTACATAAGCATATTTTTTTCTCCAAAATACACCAAGAAAAAGTAAATGGAATGAAACTGAATAAACAGTTATGGAGCTCTCAAGGGAGGGAAGTCAGAAGAAAAGTATAAATATATAATGGATATGCACTTTTATTACCTGAGCATTTAGCAGTTCCTCACACTTGTGTGCTTGTTTCTCAATTGCAGAAATGTACTGTTTTTCAATAGCTTCTACTTGTTGCTTAACTGAGGACTGCAGTAGTGCCTAAAAACAAGCAAAAAAGTCATTTGGATCATAGGCAAAACTTGGAATCTACTGTTGGCGTGAGAACCTTCTTGACAGTTGTACATACTGAAATAAGACACTCTCTTGAATTACAAAATATATATTTGTGAATACTGAAACACATTTATATATAACACTAATTTAAGCTTTCAGTTTTAGGTTTTCCTATCGCCAAGATAACAGTTTTTTGGCTCAGATGTTCCTTCCACACACCTTCTCTTTAAAAAAAGGCCAAGTCATAGAAAATGATAAAGAGGGTGAATGGTTCTGGTAAATATAAATTAAGTTCAGTGAAGACCACACAGGATGAGGAGTATATGAAAGTTGCTGAAAAAAAATAAAAAAGAAAAAGAAAAAAAGCCAGACATATTTCACTGGCTGACAAAACTCCACATCCTCTCGGCACACTGTAATATCCCATGGGCCAAGCATGATCTTCAAGACCACAAGTCAAGTAAAAGCAGATGGAAACTCTGAGCAACTTCAAACATAAAAGAACTGCCCCCCAGGAAGTTCACACCCCTAATGTGAAAAGGTATAAGTTGAAGTGCATAAGTCAAAACCTCAAGGCAGTATTCATAAAAAAGTAATAAAACTTGGAGACTGGACATATTAACTGGATAGCATAAATGCTGGAACTTAAGTCAGTTAAATATAAAGCCATCACCACTGTTCCAAGGAAAGCCAAATTAGCATTTGAAGATGTTCTACCCACTCACTTCCTTATTGGAGATGCTGAAAATACTATCATCTTTTTCTCGCCCACTTTTTTAGCTTTATATGTTATAATCAACGTGTTCCCAATAATATCTTGTATGCTATTTATAAATCCTAAATCATTCTATAAAAACTCTAGCAAATATTCTATTTTTAAAAGTCTATCTGGATAATAAACTACTCATAATCAAAATAGTAAGTTGAAGAGACACAAGTCTCATAGAAAACAGACCGTTGGCACATTTATCAAGAAAAGAAAAATTGGCTAAATCTCTTAATCTCTGTTTTGAAAACAGATTTACTTGGTTGAAAACAACATGCATTAGGTGCTAAATAAATATGTATTTTTTAAAAAACTGAGACAAGCATATTTTTTAAACCTCTAAACAAGTCTCAAAATTTTGATAATTAACTTTCCTTGCAAATACTAGACTGATGACACTACTACTACAATTCAGTAGTTTTCACTATGAAGCTGCAGAATTAATAGTAAATTATTAAAGAAAAATAACACTCTGACTGAGGTATAATCAAAATATAAAGAAATGCTTACTAGAACTGCTTTAGCCCTTGATTTACACAGTATCTTCTAAAGATTCCACAATAATTCATCTATATAAGGCACTGCAACTTAATTATTTTAACCTGTTACTAAATAATATACAGCCAATTTACCTTTGGCAAAATATAATATACTATTGGTCAGACTTCAGAAAATTTAAAGAATGATATAGATATAAATATAGATATAGACAATTCCCTAGGAATAAGGAAAAACTATGAAAATAGAGTAACTGATGTCTCATTTTAGTCCCATTCAGTCATTTAAATCCACACATCAAAAAAAGGACACAAAGACAGGTACCTCATTCTCATTCCTCATTCTCTCTCTCTCTCTCTCTCTCTCTCTCTCTATCCATCTATCTATCTATCTATCTCTCAGTCTCTCAATCTCTCAAAGTTCATGCCTGTAATCCTACCTCTAAGGGAGGCAGAGGCAGGAGAATCACAAAAGGCCAGGAGTTTGAGGCAGCCGTGAGCTATGATCACAACACCACACTCTAGCCTGGGTGACAGAGCAAAATTCTGTTATCCAAAAAAATAGGGGGAAAAAAAACAGAAAAAAGAAAGAGAAAGATTTTTAAAAAGTCTTTCTTCATTAAGCACAGTCTAAATTTGAAGGCAAACATTCTCTTGATAATCACACACCACAGGGTGCACATCAGAGAAAGATGTCCCAAGCCTCCCTATAAGGCTCAACACTATACACAGAGAAGATTAAACAGATCAAAATAGCCAGAGCATAAAAGTTAGAGTTAAGAATGGAAGTAAATGACAAAGGCTGGAATGTGGAAAATTAGGCAGGTGTCAAATGTTGAAAGACCCTGTAGGCCAACAAGGAGTTTAAAAATTTGGCCAATACTACTCAACAGTAAGAATGTTGGTGCCACAGTCCAAGCAAATGAGGTAATTTTCGAAAACTGTCCCTACCACCAGATTAACCATAATGGACATACTTACAAAAATATATTGGTACTAGCCACTTACTTTTATGGCTCACTCTATTGTTAGATAATGAATATTTATATACCAATGTGATATACCATGATTATTGCTTTTACACTTCTCTCAAATTTTAAGTATAAAAATGAACATTAGTTTTGACATTTCCTGATTTGTTGTTCTCCTTTGTAATTGTCCCTACAGACACTAAAGACAAGAAAGGCTTCCTTAGGCTTATACACAAACTATAAAAAGATAAATGAAATAATAATTTCATTTTTAATCTATTTTAAACTATTCTCAACACACATTAAGACTCTCGTGGTATATGTAGGCAGAAAAATTCAGATGTATATAAACATATTCCACATAAAAATTAATGCTATCAAGGGCAGGGAATGTTTCGATTTCAACATATTTAGGTCTTAGCCACAGTTTCATCAGAGATTTGCAATATTATCCCAGGGGATTTAACTCGCCAAACGTGAAAAAAACTATTTATCACACATTAAGATTTATTTTAAAGGTATGAACAAAAAATGTACGTCCCTTTAGTACCAGAACTATATGTAACTCATTTATACATCATGTACAGCTTCATATAGTCTCTTGTACATAGTCAGCCCATATAACAGTCATTTGGTGATGATCCTTGTATAAAAATTGATATAAAAAAATATTACTGGGGCAACCCTTTCGGGTCCCCTCCCACTGTGGGAGCTACTCTGTCCTCTCAATAAATCCTGCTTTCTCACTTGCCAACTGTCCATGTCTCTCATTCTTAAAAAAAAAAAAAAAAAAATTATCAACAGTATCAATATTGCTGAAAAGTTAACTAAGCTTCAAATTACAACTACCAAGTCCAATTACCAAAAGTGTTACTAAGTACACTGTACACTTAATCCCTACTACAGATCACAATTTTTAAGCTATTATTTTAGACAAAATATATTCATTCTTGCTGGGCATGGTGGCTCATGCCTATAATTCCAGCACTTTGAGAGGCAGAGGCAAGAGAACTGCCTGAGCCCAGGAGTTCAGAGAACAGCCTGGGCAACATGGTGAGATCCTGTCTCTAAAATAAATCAAAAAATTAGCCAGGTATGGTGATACATGCCTGTTGTTCCAACTATTCGGGAGGCTGAGGTGGAAGGATCTCCTGAACCCAGCAGGTTGAAGCCGCAGTAGCCATGAGCATCCCACTACACTCCAGCATGGGCGGCAGAGTGAGAACACTGACTCAAAAAAAGAAGAAATATCCATTCTTTTTTACTCCACAGGTTCAATTATGAGTAAATAAAACAGTGTGAAGGACTATGTAAATTTTATAATTATTAAACTCATAAGAAACAAAAATATTAAGTATAGAAATCACATCACCCCAAATATTAATACACATAAGTAGAAAGTAGATTTACATTTAGTGGAATTAAATATATGCTGGAATTTGAATGCAATAAATATAGTCAAAGTGGATGATGCAACAGAGCCTACAGTCCATTGTCTCAACAAATTCACAGTTTTTCTTCTCACTTGAAATAGATCAATTGTTACAGTTCTGATTTCAGTCTCATTAAACTAAATGACTTGTCCAGATTTGCAGAGCAGATGAGTCTAAAGAACCAGATGGTTGTCAAAACATTAATATATTGGTATTTATTATCTGATTCTAAAAGAACACTATATAGCTAAATGTAAGCACTAATAATTAGATTATTTTGAAAGTCACAAAAAATTAGCTATCAATTCATTAAATCACACTTTACAAATGGAGATAGGTATAAAGCTTTGGAGCATGATAGAAGCAAAATGTATGATAAAAACATAACACTACAACTAGAATCTAAGCACAAAAAAGGAATCTGTATTTAATTCACTCATATACCCAATATATCTACAACAGTGCCCGACACATAGAAGATATTTGACAAATACGTTAAATAACTAAATACATTAATTATGATTTTGGCAAGCCCAATTATCTGCCTATTCATAAGGAAAATATTTAAACTTTTATGTTAATTACCTCTGTAATTATACACTTAGTTCAGCTTATTGAATACTGTACATAGACAAAATAATTGTTAAAAAGTGTTATCTGAAGTCAAGCACAATTTCACCTTTCTCGGAAAAAGATCACAATTTGCTTTACAAACATCTATTTTCTATCTTTTAAAAAATGTTATTGCTATCTTTTTTCTTACTTTTTCTATCTTTTCTCATTTCTAATTAAAAATCAACTGAGCAAAACTGAAAGATATCTGCAAAATGGATGTCAAAACTGTGAAGAAATACTTTTGTTTTTTCTGATACAAACCCTCTTTTTGAGCAAAACATAACTTCAAAGTTTACAAAGACATTACATCGTTAACATGTCTTAAAATGTTCCCACAAAATTGCAAACCCATTATAAGTTGGTTATTCAAAGAGAGCAATGTCTGAGACACTCTGGTAAAAATGACTCTCAGTCCCTTCACGGAATCATTCACCTATCCTCCTCCATAAGCTTTGCATACCTGCCTTTCAGATAAAGACACAGACATGGTCCCAAATCACATGAAAAAACACAGTGGAATAAATCATTGAATCCAGTCCCATCTATTTGACTCATTGTTTACCTTAGCCATTCTAACCCAATAAGGCAGATTTCTCTTTTCACAAACTAAGAAGTTATTTACATTTTAATCAGTCACTCAATTATTTATTCAACAAACATTTCTTGAGTGAATTCTTTATTCCTGTCACTGTTCTAAGTACTGGGGATACAGAGAACAAAACAGACAAGGGCCTAACCTTCCTGAGTTTACATTATTGGCAAGGAAATGGGGAAGGCAAGGAGGACAAGGAAGAATTGAAGGCGACAAATAAATCACTTCTGATAGTGTCACATGCTATGAAGAAAATAAAAACAAAGTGAAAGAATAGTAGAGGAGAAATTTTTAAGAGAGGGTAGTCAATAAAGGACTCTCTGAAGACATACAAATATAATTAAGATGTCATATGTGAGGAAAAACCTAGCCATATATAAAGTCTGAGGGAGGAAAATTCCCATGAAAGAAAATAGTGCAAATTCCTAGTGTAAAAATCAGGCTGATAAGTTCAAGAACTATTTAAAAAGGGCAGTGTAGATCATATGAACCAAGAAATTTTATCAGATGTTATAGTTGCACTGGACTTTTTGTTCCTTGAATATGTCAATCTCCTTACCACATAGGTCTTGCTGGGTTCTATGCCTGAAAAGTGAATCAGAGATCAGAAAAAGAGGAAGAGAGTCTTGTAGGACCATGGTAAGGTATCATTTTAATTTTAGTCTAATTGCAATGAGAAACCACTAAAGGCTTTAAACAAGAAAATTTCTATAATGACTTTATTTTTATTTTTTATTTTATTTTATTTTATTTTACTTTGAGTTGAAGTCTCACTCTGTCGCCCAGACTGGAGTGCAGTGGCCGCTCCTGGCCACCGCAGACTCAACCTGCTGGGCTCCAGCGATCCTTCCGCCTCAGCCTCCCAAGTAGCTTGAACTACAGGCGCACGCTACCATGCCCGGCAAATTTTTTTTTTTTTTTGATTTATTGTAGGGATGAGGTCTTGCCAAGTTGCCCAGGCGTGTCTCGAACCCGCGGGCTGAGGCAATCCACTCACCTCAGCCTCCCAAGCGCGGGATTATAGGCTGAGCCACCAAGTCCAGCTTATTTTTATTTTTTATAGAGTAGTCTTGCTAAGTTGCCCGGGTTGGGCTTGAACTCCTGGGCTCAAATAATTTTACCACCTTAATCTCCCAAGTAGCTAAGACTACTGGCACGCACCATCATACCCAGCTTAATCTGACACGTTTTAAAAGACTTCAAACAATGCTGCAAAATACCAAATGCTATTAAAATTTTCTCCATTAATGGGCAATTTATGAGAATAAAAATATGTAGCATTGACTTGTGTGGGGTGCATGTAGAGGAATAAGTCATAAGCTTATAATTAATGTACCATGCATGAACTTTAAAAAGTATATACCATAGATTTCAAGGTAATGTAATTATCCTCTCTAAATAAAGAGTTAGTTTTAATAAGAACTATATGAGTTTATATTTTTACATGTCCTTACAAGAAGTGCTATAGATATACTTACTACCAGCATATCTACGAAGTGATAATTACTTGAAATTCACTTGGACACTTTGTCTACTAACATATAGTTCAATTTATCATGAATTGACTAGTAATAAAAACTATTTTTAAAAAATGAAGAGCTGGGCTCGGTGGCTCAGCCTGTAATCCCGCGTTTTGGGAGGCTGAGGTGAGTGGATTGCCTGAGCCCGCGGGTTCGAGACCTGCCTGGGCAACTTGGCGAGACCTCACCTCTACAATAAATAAAAAATTAATTAGCCGGGCTGGTAGTGCATGCCTGTAGTTCCAGTTACTTGGAAGGCTGAGGCAGAAGGATCACCAGAGCCCAGCAGGTCAAATCACTAAAGGCTTTAAACAAGAAAGTTTACTCCCAGCCACTGCACTCCAGTCTGGGTGACAGAGTGGGATTCCAACTCAAAAAAAAATGAAGAAATGGTATCCAAATGATGGCAGCAGACGAGATTTGGCTCTGAATATTGCTCTTGGTTACCAAATTGTCTTACTTCCCAAAGACTACTGCCTAAATAAAGATATATTTTGACAATCTGAGGCTCTAAAACCTCAACCTATAGCTTTGCTTGTAATTGCAAAAGATAACTGACAGTTTGATTTAATTTATACACTCACACACATGCTCACACTCACATAACTATCCCCTAAAAGGGCTTTAGATTAGTGAGTCAATAATCCAACTGAGGCACAGATGTAGTGTATTAGAGGAGAAATATTAGGTATCTCTGAAAAAAGTATTTAAACATTTTAGACAATTTTGTTGGAATACAAAAGAAAAAATGTGATTAAAGTCTATCATTAAGAGGAGCTTTAAAAGTGCAATGCTAAAAAAAAAAAAAAAAAGTTAGGGAATATAATTCTCTGGTGCAAAGACTTCAATCTGCATTTAAAATTTCCATTTACTCAAATCTGGCTCCAAATTCAAGTCCAGCTTCACGGTTTCCTGCAACACAGCCTGGCAGAAATTAGGCAACATTCAGACCCTGTGAGCTCAATCCTTGGGGAGAATGAAGGGGTATGTTTCTCAAAAGTAAAAAACTACAGTTGTCTGAGGAGTCACAGAGACAGAAACTATTACCTCAAATTTTGGAAAAACTGGATTAAGAAACAAAAGATTTCTCTCTTCCTTAATTTAAAAAGGGAAGAGAAGTACCAAGATCATTTTGAGGCTGCTGAAAATTTATTCTGTTACAGATCTCAAGCATTTGAAACTGCAGTGAATCTCAGGTTTTTCTGTGTATTTGAATTACAGTACAGTAGTACTATACAATTCAAAAAGGAAAATGTTAAATAATGGCTGCAGATCTAAACATGAAAATTCAATATGGTCTAGCCATGCTATAAAGTGCTTTGGAGGCTGAGAAAGTCAAATAAATCTTCAGGACAGAGGAAATCATTCCTGTTGGCCTTGTTGTTAAGGGAATCTAGTAACATAAGAGTTGTTACCTCAAACACCACAAAAGTCTCCCAGTGAAAATTTCTTTTGTGCCATGGACAACACATTAAAATTAAGAAGTTTCTAAAATTAAGTACAGCACAGAGACTCTGTAGGTCTGCCTTCCAAATACTTTAACCTTCTGAAAAGTTGCCATATGGATATGCTTCTCTCTCAGATGCCACAATATTGTTCCTTGTGACTTGAATAAGAGCTACAGCTTCAGTTTTTTAAAAAAAGAAAGGAAAAAAGAATTCTGACTGAAACAATCTCATTATAATCTTCCATAGGATTAAATAAAGCACCTGGTTATTAATACAATAAAGTCCTATGGATCTCATTTTTTGAAATGTAAAATCACTGACAAGGGGGAGAAACTCATTTACATGTCAAAAATATTTGCTTAAATACACATGTATTAACTTCCCAAGGAAGCAGTATATTTTGTTGAATAGAGCCCTGAATCAATCTTTGAATGAACTGGCTTTTATCTCAAACTCCTCCTCTGTTTGTTTATATGTGTTTGATAAAGGCATTGTGTTTATGTAGCAGATTCCTCATCTCATAAATGGGGAGAAGAAAAGAGTTTATTCTCTGCCAATGATGACAGAATTCTGTCAAATTATAAACATTAATATAATTTTTTCATTAATGGTGATATTTTGACAGGATTGTTCTAACAATTTGCTGATTTTTTGAGACCTAAATTCCTCACCCTACAGAATATGTAAAATTTGTACTATGTGGATTCAAGTTAGGATCAACATTATTTTTTAACCACTAGAGTTAAGATAATTAAAATATCTTCCTCCAAATTAATTGAGAACCATTTATCAAATACAGATTTCAAAGATTAGAATTATACCTCATACTGAGAAGTCATCAACATTAAGAAACTAAATTTTCCTTTATGTTTTCATTGATTCATAAAGAGAATAAGTTTGTGAACTTAGGTAACAACTGATACTTCCACTAATTTATTTTCAATTAAATGGTAACATTAGGCAAGACATGGTGGTTAATGCCTATAATGCCAGCACTTTGGGAGGCCAAGGTGGTAGGATCCTTGAGCCCTGGAATTTGAGACCAGCCCAGGCAACATAGCAAGACCCTATCTCTATAAAAATAAAAAAAGTTAACATTAGTATATTATAAAAGCCAATATATTAAAAGTGACATATAAAATATGTAAAATCTATTGGTTTGGGCACCAAAATACTAGAAGAAATGTAGTCTCAGAATTGTTGCAGGTGCCAGAGGTCCCCTGCATTGCTAAAACTCTAGCTGGATTGTGAGTTAGGAGGAAGCCCCAAGAAAGGAACAAAGTCATGAAAGTGGCTCAAAGGAATTGTTTACCATAGTAACCTCAGGATTATACAATGGTACAAATTAGTGCTTGCTGGTTTGATATTAGCCCAGATAGGGTTGTTAATCTGTCAATTATTAATTGACTGATTACCAAAAAAATTGGCTACATGAATCTTCTATTAAAACATCCAAATAGGGTTACCTTTGAACTTGGTACTCTGACTAAAATGAACTAAATTAGACTCTACATAATTTCTCAAATAGAATTATTTTCTTAATGGTGTAAAGCAACTAGACAATAAATTCACTGAAAATCAGCAATGTGACAATTTTATGCATATTATCCCATCTCTGTAAAAGACAAGCCTGGGGAAAGAGAAGACTAATGCCCAGAGAACAATGGGAGCAAAATTAATTTTGATAATACATAGTTCCATATTTTTTGTATTCTGTATTGTATGCATTTATTTCCATATCAAAAATATGGTATTTTAATAAGGGAAATCATTATATACCCTAATAATTTATCCTTGGTATAAAATCAATATTCACACATATCAAGTTTTCTCAAAGTTGATTACCTAAGACTATGGAGATTAAATAAAAAACAGCCCTCCATTTTGTACTAGGCTGCAATTAGAAACAGACATGTTAAAATGCTATTCTCCTAAATGGTATTATTACATCTCTGCTTTTCTTCTCAGAGTATGTGTTTTATAGTTTGGAATAAATAATAAATTTAACAATTATTTTCTATGTCTTTTTAATTAGGAAAGAAATTTATAACTAAAAGTAGACCCCTACAGACCTTCATCTTTACAAATAGCTATTTTGCATACATATCTTCAACTTGGATTTAGAACACTCAATGAGTATAAAAATATCCAATGTTCATCAGTTGATTTTCTTTGCCTGTTAAAACTATGGTATGGGGCTTTTCACTAACTTGAATACTGGTGGCTGATAAATAAATAAGTATAAATTTATAACACAAACATGTATCAATATTTTTTCCTAAAATACAATTAAATAGTAATTTTCAAGTACTATCTATAAAATTTAAAAGGCTTGAATCTAGACAAACCTTGCTGATGATTTAGTTAATCAGAATAATGAAAGGTTAATGATTATATAATTGATATGTTGATTGGAATAGTATAGAAATGTATTCATTACAGATACCACTATATAATCAATCCTCAAGCATTATTATTGGATAAGCTTAGATAACAGAAAGACTCAAAAAAACTTTCAACTCTATCAGAACATATTAAGCCTTGGTGGGAGGCTGAGGCAGGAGGATAGCTTGAGGCCAAGAGTTTGAGAACAGTTCAAGCCTCAATCCGTTGAAACGGCTGAAACAATATCATTATAGAGCTCAGAAGATACTAACAATAAAATAAGCCTGAATTTTTTTATAGTTATAAGAAGAAATCTGTAATAAATCAATAGTATTTTGGTAGAATAGAACTGATATCGTTATAACTTTCAAGTCTGAACATTATCACAAATATTAACTTGATATAGCATAAGAAGGAACCCATAACATTAAAATGCATTTTAGAAGATGAAAAATTACTGAAAAGGGAAAAGGCAGGTCTTACATATCTTGTTAAACAATTAACTAAATAAACTCTATTCATCTTTTAAAAATTTTTAGATTCGGAGTTATTTTTAAAAGTCTTCTATGCAGTGAAAACTTAATATTATTGTCCTGAAGACAGAATAAAGTCTTCCTTTTTACTCCTTTGACAATGAGGCTAATAATCCAGTCACAATACAAAGGCAATCTTTAAATCTATATTAGAACAAGTTTTTTTGCAAGGTTTCCAATGCCTTTGGTTTTGGCCTGGCTAGAAAAACCACAAGAATAGCCTTGCATGCAAAATTCTGGCTTAACCAGGATACTCAGAGGCACACAAGAGTTATTCTCAACTACCAAATCTTACTCAATTCTCCACTGAGGTTAAGTTTGGTGGGAGGGATAAGAAAAGACAAGCCAAGTCCTTAGTTCCAAACCAATCACTGTATCTAGCATGACGGTAGGCCAAACTCCATTGGCAACAGCAAACATTTTTATTTGTCCAGGAAAAATCTGATCATACGATAAAAGCTGGAATTTATGCGAATTCTTGTTCAATCAAATAACTGAAATTATAAATTTATTTCATAGCTTTGGATTAACAAAATGGAGGAATTCAAATAAAGATATACTGTCAGTTCTCACATATCTTAATTTTTACTATTCATCTCTTTGAACAAAAATTTAGCAATATCTAATCAAGGCAAAATATCAAAAGAAGAGAAAATGAAGTAGTTTCTCCCTCCTTGGAAAAGAACTTTATACAATACAAGTAATTCTACACCCTGGGAAAAAAATTGGTGTCCTAAATGTAATATGTTTTCCCTTATAAAACAGTACAAACAATTCAAAAGATCAAATAGAATACTAGCAAGTGGATGCTTTTGAAAAATAAGAATACAATGGTGAAGTTATATTCAGGTTGGCATGTAACACTTGTCACATTGCTAAAATCCAAAACATCCTTACCAAAAGGTATGTAGGGCATATCTGACCTTTTTAGAAAATGCAGAGGACCAACACTCTCAGTAAAACAAAAGTTGGGTAACAAAGAAAATTAGTACAGTAAGAATTTTCATCAAGATAATTTTAGAGCAACTTAAGTTTATGTAACAACTTTGCATTATTTTCTACCAAAAGTAGCAGAAATTTCATGTGCCTAATAATTTAAAATGTATTAGTATATGCTAGTGTATGTGATATCTGAATACTAATATTTGAATATGAGAAGAGAATAAATTATTATCAAAAAATTCTCTTCATAAAATGCTCTAAGACTTTAGAAAAGAATCTGCCCATTCCTTGCTTTCTCATTAAAATAATCAAGTGTTTATTTAGCACTATTCAAGTGCCCAGTATTGACTGGGTTTTTGGCATCTGGATTATAATACATATAATTAAAGATTACCTATTTAGTCAAGCTTCAGAAACAAAGACTACAAAAATAAAATGGATGTGTGTATCTATATATTTAGTTGTGGTGGAGAAAACTTAACATGAGTAGGTGTTTATAAGAACAGATTCTTTAAACGTGTTCCATTTGGGCAAATGTGTACAAACAAAACACTGGAGAAGAAAAAAAAGCACTAGAGTTTGAAAAGAGAGTATAAAAACGCTTCTAGTTTCAAAATAAATGTGATGATCAGTAGCTAATTTTTACATCATCAAAACATGACACAGAGAATGTTTAAGCACCCACAGATGGACCAAGAGACATATACTATACCTTTAAATCATTTTAGCTATAAAATATTTGGTGTTTTCATAAGAACATTAAACCAAACTACATTTTCTTTTTTTGTCTTTTTCAGGCCATTTTTCTCATCAGCATTCTTCCTAATCTGTCAATTATGTAAAACAAAATTCAATAATGTTTTATTTCTCCTGTCTAGTAGTATTTGCAAAATGTCTAAATCCCTTAAGTTTATACAAAAACAAACAGTGTAACTTAATTGAAAAAATAAACAAGATGAGGCAGAACCGAGAAAATAACTTATAAACACCACTACCAAACAACATTTTTTTTAAATGTTGTATATATAAATTTCATAAGGGAAAGTCATTTTTCTAACTGATCTATCTTAAAGTAAATACTACGTTTAAAAAAAGGCTGTTATCATTGCCTTGAAAAGAAGATACAGTAGTAAAACAAAAATTTTAACCTAAAAATACCTCTATATCTTATTTGTATCAAGTTGGAATTTTTAATTAACTGAGCTCAAAATGAGATAAAATAAAAACAACATGTTGAACTTAATTTCTTGAGTGCTTTCCATTCACTATTATAGTGTGTTAGCAGGAATTCTGACTTTGAATTTTAACATACTGATTGAGTCAACTAAATACTTCCTTTGGAAAATTCTTTCCAAAAGTTATTTAGGATAAAACGAAAAGTCATTTTGAGAATGGGTTAGTATTTAAAGTGACTTTACCTCAAGCAGTAATGTATACTTTATTAACTAAATAGATGAATACAGAGATATTTCTGAAAAGAAAAACAAGAAACAAACACATCTATGCAAAGGAATAGTTTCTCTTCTAAAGGACAAGGCATCATATTCCTTAAGTTATAAAATTACATCTATTTTAGCAAATATGCCTGTATTTTTTCCATGTATGACTTTCTTTGATAGTCCCTCTGCGCTACTATACCAATCCCCCATTATAAAGAAATTTTTTCTTACTGTGATCACTTATCCCACATCAAGGAAAACAAGTAATAAGCTTTTTTTTTTTAAGCTTTATGTAGGACAAATTTTTGTTTCTTAGTTACAGCTAAAACTCACTTTTTCTTAACTTTCAAAAACAGCGAAAAGTCCATCCTACACTCATTTAGTTTCTGTTAGAGTTTGTTTCTCTCATCTTTCTTACATGGAAAAATTAATCAGTGATTTCAATGGAATATAACAATAAGCAAACACTCACATGAACATACACCCATACAACTTGGGCAGAGTCAATATTAGGTGATAAAAATTAGAAAAATGGTAACAGCAGCTGAAATAGAATAGATTGATAGACAAACAACTATAAAGGGAGAAGACAGTGGTTAATAATATCCTCTGCTAAGAGTAGCCGAGCAACTTACAGAACTTTTAAAAAATCCCAGGCACCTACACCTTACTTACATCTACAGATTCAAATTTTCCAGGGAAGAAAACTCTTTGTATATGCGTTTTTCAAAAACAACGCAAGTAATTTATTATGTACTGTAAAAGTTGAAAATCAAAGGATTAAAACAACTTGAACAATGACAACTGCACCTTAAAACAAAAAAGCAGCATGCTAGTAGAACTACTCATTATCTCACCAGAAAAAGATACACTGCATTATAAATAAGATAGTAGTCTTAGCCGGGCTCGGTGGCTCAGCCTGTAATCCCAGCACTTTGGGAGGCTGAGGTGAGTGGATTGCATGAGCCTGCGGGTTCGAGACCCGCCTGGGCAAATTGGCGAGACCTCATCTCTACAATAAATCAAAAAATTAGCCGGGGCTGAAGTTCCAGCTACTTGGAAGGCTGAGGCGGAAGGATCGCCGGAGCCCAGCAGGTCGAGGCTGCAGTGGCTGGGAGCGGGCGCTCTGGGCGACAGAGTGAGACTCCAACTCAAAAATAAAAAAAGATAGTCGTCTTTGAGAGAGAAAACTACAGACATTAAGAACTTGTGAAGTCTGAGCCAGTGAATACCTTGAAGAATGACAACTTAAAACCCAATTAAACAAGTAAAGGAAAATCTGATGTTGCTTGTAATAAAAAATCTTAGAGTTAGCATGCTCCTATAGAAAGTCTTCAAAGATCTACATTTACCTAACTGTTACTGATGATCAGGATAAAAGATTTTTAAAATCATGACATAAAAGAAAAAATTAACATTAAGTAAACATTATGGGAAAAGTTGGCATATGAGGTTCATAGGTTAGTTTTAGGTTTTGCTTTTTTTCCTGTACTTTAACTGAATTTCACATGTCCTTTTCATCACTCTGTGATGAGCTATTTTCTAAATGAATAAAAGAATGCTGGCTTTTAAACAGGACCCCAGTATTATAAAGGAGTAGGCCACCAACTCTCTCTTAAGCAAAAACCTCTAAAAAGATTAAAATAAGAATCTGATTGTATTATTGTGTAAAGTAAACAAATTAGTAATCTGCTATGAGATAATGAAAAGGCATGGCAATCGCTAAGCTAAAAAAATTGAAATGTTAAATATAATAACGATAATAGCTAATATTTATTAAGCGCTTAATTACTAGCCATGCAATATTTGTTTTCACACTGCATCCCCACAACACTCCTATGAACAGGATTGCAGGTTCCATGGTTTATTCCCTCACTTACTAATGAATAAACTGAAATTATTTAAAAAAAAAAAAAAAAAACGAGGTCACAATATTAGTAACCAGCAGAGGTGGGGCTCTGGTCCAGGTCTGCTTGACTATAAAAATCTATGCTGTTAATTATCAGCTCTACACAGTCCCAAAGTAGAGATTCTGGCAGGTATACATAACACTGCTTCAGGAACTCATAGAATAAAAGTACATAAATTATTATGTAGAATCACTAAAGATAGAATAAGATAAGAATATTAGGCCCAATAGTACATAATAACTTTGTCTTAAATGTGTTTAAAACATAGAACTGAGTTAAAGATTTCCTTTAGCCAGCTCCTGTAGTAAATTCAAAACTGTATTAACATAGTTATTTACTCAAAGGAAGTAAATTCCAATTTGATGACGTCAGTTAATCTCTTAAATATAAGACAATTTAAAAGTGATTCAGAATTTTAATTTTTTGTGAAAAAAGATTAAGTCCTTACACAGTTTATTTCTATTTTTAAATTAGAAACTGCTGATCATATCATTTGGGAACTTTAAAAAGTGCTATTTCATTTAATGGTGGTAGGTATACACAATATGCTAGCAAAAATGTACTGAAAAGTTTGGAGTATTTTTTGTTTTTATCTGACTGCCCATGTAGAAAATAAAAATGGCATTTTGATTACTAAAGTTTACCTACACAATGACCACTTTTATACCTAACCCTGAATTGTACCCCACATCTTTAAAACAATAACAATAATAATATTTGAAGCCATAGTAATTGATTAAAGCAAAACCCCAAAATATATTATAAAATTCATGAAATGTGCAATCTGAACAGTCCTACATTTTAAAAAAAAATTAGAAAAAGAAATCAGCAAAGATCTTAGTGTTGAGGTACTCTTATGTGACAAGATTTTAACAAACCTTTAACTCTTGTCAATACAATGAGAATAAAGAGACTGTTATGATGCCTAAATCTTCACTGATACCAGAATAATCATTTTTAAATGAATAATATATATAACAGAGTAATTAATATTTTAATTTGAAGTAAAAAAAAATAAGAGAGGAGGGTGGGACTTCTAGAATGGTAATGTGAAGTACTGGAGGAGAATCTCTATCCCCACAGTGTCATCATTAAAGGACAAATTAGCAAAATAATCACTGAAAGTCTCTGGCTACTGATCAAAGGGCCTATAAAAAAATTGAGAGGCATTTATTCAACAAAATGTACAGAAACTTGTAGATTGCAGCTGGGAGAAGAAAGAATAGCTTGAATAAATATTGATAAAATTGTGCAATCTGAAGAAGAAAAAAGATGAACAATGAAAAAAAGAATAGAGTTAAAAAATATAAGGCCCCATTAAACAAACCAAAATATACATAATGAAAGTAACACATGAGAAAAGAGAATAAAAATAGGAGAAAAAATATGAACGGTGGAAACCTTCTAAAATTAATGAAAAACAATCTGTACAAGCAAAAACTTAATGATTTCCATCTAGAACAAAAGAGATATACACACAGATACATCACAGTCAAAGTACTGAAAGCCAGAAACAGAGACAATTGAAAACAGCATGAAAATAACTCACTACATACAAAAGAACCTCAAAAAGATTCTAACAGCTTACTTCTCATCTGAAACAATGAAAGACAAAAGGCAATGAGATAACATATTCAATGTGCTAAAACTCATCAACAAAAACTGTCTACAAACAATCTTATATCCAGAAAAAAACTATGTTCAAAAAATGAAAGAAAAAAAATCACACAAATTCATGGTTAGCAGACACAACTTATAGTAAATACTACAGGAAGTCTTCAAGCTAATGCAAGCAACTCTAGAGAGTAATTTGATCCCCATGAGCAAACAAAACATGACAGTAAAGATACTGTAAAGGCACAGTTGTCCCTCGATATCCAGGGACTGGTTCCAGGACCCTTGCAGCCAATAAAATCCAATTAGTCTCATATTCAGCACTGGCCTTGAGAAACTCGTGAATACAAAAATTTGGTCTTCTATATCCATAAGCTTCTCATTCCACAAATACTATGTTCAATCCATGGATGCAGAAACAATGAATACAGAAGGTCAACTATAATTATAAAGGTAATTTCTCTGTTTTTTCATAATCAATATTTTTTATTATGATATTGTGGGGTACAGTTAAGGGTTAGGTATACAAATATGCTTCGTTCAGGCACCTTTGTTGATAAGAGGTGTCTCCCCGTTCCCAGACAGATATTTACTACCATTAATCCCATCTCCCTTCTCCTCCCCGCCCATAGTTTCCCACCACGTCTTTCATTTTCTTATGGTATTAGGTTGGATGATCAAGGTCATTTCAAATGATAGAATAGTTGAATGTTTCAGGTCCTTTCTTAACTAATTTAAACAGCAACTGCATAAAACAATGTGCATAGAGAATTGTCTGTGTACAGGAGACAAATTTTGTATTTAAAAATACAAATGGGATCAAAGTAAAAGGACGGGAAAAAACATCCAATGCAAACAATAACCAAGAGAATTAGAGTAGCTATACTAATATTAGGAAAGAAAAAAAAAAAGACCTTATAACAACAACAAAACAAATCTTACTAGAGATTAAAAAAAAAATCATAACCAAAGGGTAAACCCATTAGGAAGATGTAACAATTAAAAACATACGTAACTAACAAAATATCCAAAACATACATAAGGCAAAAATTGACAGAATTAAAAGGAAATATAAACAATTCTACAATAATAATTGGAGATTTCAATACCCTACCTTTAAATAAAGGTTAGAAAAATTAGGCAGATTATCAACATCATATAGATGACTTAAGCAATACTATAAACCAACTACACTTACAGACATCTACAGAACACTCCACACAACAGTATAATATACTTTAATCTCAAATGCACATGGAAAATGTATAGGATAGAACATAAGTTAGGCTATAAAATAAACCTCAATAATTTTAAAAGAATTAAGATTACCAAAAAATAAGTTCTCCAACCAAAATAGAATTAAAGTAAAACAAGAAACTTGGAAAATTCACACATATGTGAGGTAAGCAACATACTTCTAAAGAATTGGCAGAATTCCTTCTTTTTCAGGGAAGGTTAGTCTTTATTTTAGAAATTAATGCCTTTGATTGGATGTTGCCCATCTATATTATAGAGGGCAATCTACTTATTCAAAGATCACAGATTTAAATGTTCATCTTATCCCAAACAATACGCTCACGGAGACATCCAGAATACTGTTTGATCAAGTATCTAAGCATCATGGCCCAGTCATAAAATTAACCGTTACAGTGTACTTTGGCATGAATATTGCTTGTTTTTTTACTTTATCACATTTGGAGTTCATCCAACTTCTTTCTTTTTTCTTTTTTTTTGAGTTGGAGTCTCACTTGGCCACACAGGCTGGAGAGCAGTGGCAAGCTCACGGCCACCACAGCCTCGAACTGCTGGGCTCAGGCAATCATTACACCTTAGCCTTCCAAGAAGCTGGAACTACAGGCATGCGCTACCATGCCCGGCTAATTTTTTGATTTATTGTAGAGATGAGGTCTCACCTAGATGCCCAGGCTGGTCTCGAACATTTGAGCTCAGGCTATCCTCTTGCTCCAGTCTCCCAAAGTACTGGGATTACAGATTTGAACCAATTTGGCTTCTTAAATATGAGGTTTTATGTCTCGCCAAGTGTGGAGATTTTTCAGTTAATGTTTCTTTGAATGTTTTTCAGCTCTGCCCTCTTTTTCCTCTGCTTCCTGGACTCTTCAGACATAAATTTTAGACCTCTTAGTGTAATTCCATGGGTTCCTAAAAACCTGTTCATTTGTTTTCAGTTTATTCTCTCTACACTGTTCAAATTGGGTGATTTTTATTATCTATTTTCAAATTCACTGATTCCTTCCCTGTTTCTCCATTCCACTGTTGAGACCATCCCTGAGTTTTTAAATTTTGGTTATCATGCCTACTGCTTCTAAAATTTGCATTTGGTTCTTCTTTATAATGTATAATCGGTAAAATATTATATGATATAATATATAATATATTACTCTGCTGTCTTTCTAGTAGTGTCTGGTGGGAGTGGAATGGCTATTATCTAACAGTTTTATGCCTTACTACGTGGAGGCTTTTCTGGTCTTTGGAGAAGATAGGCTTTTCTTGGGACTTGTTTTATATGTGCCCATTGGTATTTCTGGGTTACTGACTTCTTCAGCACCTAGGCTGGAACCAAAAAAGGTAAAAGGAAAACCCAGGAAACACCACTTGGATGTAATACTTGGATGCAGTTACTTGGGTTCCAAGGTTCCTAGCCAGTCTGCCATTTTCTGTCTCACTTGCAGGGACTTATGTCTATTTTATATAAATTGTCCACAGTAGGAAATTATACTGAGTAGGAAAAATAAAGAAAGGTTTGTCTTCATTAAACTCTGTAAGCAGAATTTAATAGAAAAATAATACATCCTGCTATGCATTTTTTAAAGCTTTTGTCATTTTTTTTGTTTTACTTGATTTGATATTTTCCACTTTCTTTTCCAATGAAATTATTTTCTGAGCTCGTCAACAATATCCCAACTCAACTTAGATAGGAAAAAAATGATTGACTATATCTAGTCCAGGATAACTAGGAGAAATTTGATCCCTAGAAACCAGGAATGGTGGTGAGGTGGTAACAGATTTTTCTTTTCAAGTTGCATATTTGAGCAAATACCTACAGATGTGGGAGATGTAAAAGTGTGAAGTTCTGACAACTAAAATATTGAGGAAAGCTATGCTTTTAAGTTGCTTCCTTTCTGAATGTGGTATATTCACATGCACAGGTATGTAGATGTAGAATATATATTCCACTGAAACAAAAATTTAAATATTTTGTCCAGTGCTGTGTCTACAATAATTTCCAACATAAAGTGGGCAGTCAATATTATTTGTTAAATTAAAAACTGAATAAATGTAATGATAACGTTCATACAACTTTTGCTAGCAATAGAAAATAGAGGTATTTTGGATTCCTTTTAAAATACTTAATGATTAATGAGTCATCCACCAAATTTTCATACATTTTCATAAAATAAAGCATCAAAAAATATTAATGAAAAGCAAATTGTTATCTGAAAAAAAGAAGTATTCTAAAGCAATTAGAACAAATGAACTTCTCATGCTTGAATCTAGAATGGGAAAAAACACCATTTCTTTCTCTATAATGTGCCAAAACCCATCAACAATGGTTTATTATTTCTCAATTTTTCTATCTGAATTATTTTATTTTTTTCCATATTATTACAAAAATTGATTCTGAGGATGTTTATAGAATACCTTGGCTGCAAAATTTTATATGGCAATCAATATATCTGATATTAAAATATATCTGATATTTTTCCTCCAAGAACTATAATATCATTGTGTAAGATGTAAAACTTATCAATAAATCAATACAAACCACTAATGTAATGCATTCACAAAGTTAACTGATGTAAAAGAATTTATATTATTTGAATGTAAACCAACTATAAACTATAATAATACAAATAAAACATAACTTTGAGATAATTTCATTGGATTCTTAATCCTTTTTAGTAAATAATAATGTATGAAATTTGAAAATTTTAAATATCTCTTTAGCTGAGTAATAAATAAGAATACTAGACAAACAGATAAAAAGAATAGCTCTCAAGTTTTTTACAAAATGCTATTAGAATGATTTTCACATATGATTTAACTTGATTAGCTGCCAGTATTGAAGTGATATCAATAAAGATGTTTTCAGCAAAGAAAATATTATGGAGTAAGACCCGAAAAAGTATTTAAAATATCAAATACTGGACTGTTTAGAAAAACATATAAAAACATACTCATTAACAATACTTTAAAGACATTTATTTAAAATACATAAGTGAAAATATGTCTCTTGGTATCCACCATTCAGAATCTCTTCCAGAACTCTATAGATGCTCAAGTCCATTATATAAAACAGCATAGTATTGTATTTGTATATAACCTACACACATCCTTCCTATACTTTAAGTCATCATTACATTGCTTATAATGCGTAATACAATGTAAATGTTATGTAAATAGTTGCTGTATTGTACTGGTTTTTAAAATTGTATTATTTTTATTCTTGGGTTTTTTTTTTGTTTGTTTGTTTTTTACGATTTTTCCATTTGTGGTTATGAAACCCATAGAGCTGGAAGGTCTACTGTATTTTAATTCTTCCCACCCTCAGTCTTAAGAAAAAAAATAGTTTGAAGTGGATACTATATTAATATAGGATTTTTCTCCAACTCAACAACTATAAAAATGGTTTATAATAAAAAGAACCAATAATCACAGCTATAAAACCAGGCTTTTTCAAATGACCTTCTTAACAATGAGCACCAGTTACTATGCTGGGTGTAGTCAGAAAAATAACCTTTCATGTCCCAAGAAAATAGGAGACTATTTTAATACTCTTAAGTTTTTTTTTCCCAGTCACCTCTCACTTAAATTAATTCTGGATCTACTTCTTTTTCTACTTTTATACAAATGACTTCTTAAGAAAGCTTTTGACATTAAATTGTCAACTAACTAAAAGACATTAACTCATATTGAGCCTAGTAATTAAGTTTAATCATCAGTAAAACACTTATAATCCACCTGTCATAGGAAGAATTTTTTTTACATTTATTTCAGTAAGGAACAATCAAAAAAAACCTAACTGCCTATCTACATATGTATGGGTAAACAAATTATGGCAAGTTTGTACTGTGAAGACTATAGAACAGAACCAAAATATGATACATTTTATATACTGACATGAAAATATCTCCAAGTTATATAGAGTAAATACAGCAAGAAAGAATAAATTGAGAATGATGACATTTTTGTAAATCAAATCAAAACTCTACTGCATAAGCATATATGTATATACACAGAGAAATATCTTAGAATATATATCAAACTGTCAGTAGTGGTTACTTCAGGGGAGAATTGTCTGAATTTTTTCTCAACAAAAATGTATACCTCCATAATTTGTAAAAACAAAATGATCTAACATAAAATTTAGGGGCAGAAATAGAATTTAACATCAAATTCTCAATTTGCTTTAAATGATTGAGTTTATGGAGGCATAAAATCAGAAGAATAGTTTTTTTTTGTTTTTGAGTTGGAGTCTCACTCTGTCACCCAGACTGGCTCCGGCGATCCTTCCGCCTCGGCCTTCCAAGTAGCCGGAATTACAAGCATACGCTACCATGCCCGGCTGATTTTTTGATTTATTGTAGAGATGAGGTCTCACCTGCAGTTTTTAAAATAATTTTGAGAATAACAGTTTTTACTGTATATAACTGACCTAGACATTTATCATTTCCTGTTTAAATGTACCCAAGTCTATTTAATTTGTTTTTAAAAATAAAAAGAAATGAAATGTGGTAGAGGGATGAAAAAATCACTCACCAGATACCACATGCACAGGTAGGGGTGGTAGGTATGACTTAAAGCCCAGACCTCTTAGCCACCATAAAAAGGCACCCATATAACCAAAAACCATTCATATACCCTAAAGTTATTGATATTTAAAAAGTAACAACAGTAAATTTAAAAAATATATTTTTTTAATTTCAAAAAGAAAAGAAAAAAGGTAGAATAACTTTTTTTATTTATATCATGCCTTAATTTTTTCCTGTAAGATGGAGAAATCACAGCAGAAAGAAAAAAGATAATCTACCAAATAATTCTATAGTATTTTTGTACTCAAACTTCTTTACCTGCTGAAATTGTATTCTCAAATACACAAATAAGTTTCTCTAATGCAGAATAATATCTAGCATTACCTTCGTAATCCACCAGGTATGCTTTCTATGAACATTTATTGGTCAGTGAAAAGGAATTGATTATATTCCAAAATTAGACTACACTATAAATCTATAATTTGTATATGCTACATAGACCTATATATGTAAAATTTTTACTAAAGCTATCCAAGAATACACAATAGACTCTCAAACCTCTACCTTATATTCATCCACAATAATGCTGAGGGCTTCATGACCAGCTTTTCTCATGTCTTCCAATTCTTGTTTATGTTTTTCCTGAAAGAAGAAAGAAACTAAAACCATGAGCTGTTCTTCTGTTTTGCTTTCAAAATAATAAAGCCATTGATTTTTGCATCCATAAATGATTGAGTGGTTTATGGCACACCAATGTCGCAGCTGAAGGCAAAACGAAACATATGACTTTTTAAGCTCTATTTAAAAGCACGAGGGAACTATGAGTCAATAAGAAATTAAAGGAAAACAGTAACTGAGTAAGAAAAATCATGTGGAGTAGTAAGATGACACAAAGCAATGCAATGGTGCTTTCCCTTGGGGCATTTGGTAATTCTTGACCTGGATGGATCAGGAGACAGGAGGCCCTGTGTAACTGCAACCAGCCTGGACCTCTATATTTCTAATACTCTAAGTCTCAAAGCTTGAGAGCCAGTTAAGGCAATTAGGCCCTAACTCCACCTGCCTAGAAAGGAAATAACAAACTCTCCTTGGAGATTGTTAACATCCTATCAAGCCATTCCAATTTTTCAAATAAAATGTCCAAATTATCAGAGGTAACAGACAAGACCAAACACACACACATATCAGAAAACAGAGGAGACAAAAGGCACAGGACCATGGGTGATTCAGGTTATCAGTTATTAATGAGTTTTAAATATTTATGTAAGAGTTTTCAATACATCCAAAACACATTTCCCCAGAAGGGAAATGCTGAAAACCAGTAGGACAGAGATTTCTATCAGAGAACTGAAATCCACAAGATAAAAAATTTTAGACCTGAAAACATGTACAATTAATGACTCAAAAGATAAAGGAAACACATAAAAGCAGAAAAAACAGAATTACAGAACCAAAAAGCTGCAAAAAAATACAGACTAGAGCAAAAAGAAAAAGAAAAATAGGATGAAAAATATCAAAAAATAAACAAACTAAAACATTAAACTTTAAAAAGATATGTAGGATAAAGATCAAACTGACATTGTACCAGAACTCTAACAAAATAACCCAAAAGAAAGAAAAAAAAGCAATAAGATGATTTTAAAAGAATAAAGTGTAAAGTCCCACATAAAATTCCAATATCGGGCATAAGTGATGGACATTACATACCCTACATATATTTCTAAACAGTAAGAAAATACTGTAAAATATTATATCAATAAAAATAAAATTTTAGATGAAATTTTAAATCTATTAAAACAAAAAATACAATTTACCAAAACTAAAACAAGGAGAATTACAAAATCTAATAGTCCTGTATGTGTTAAAGAACTGAATCTGTATTAACTAAGAACAGAAACAAAAACTTTCAACCAAGAAAGGAACCTCTAGGTCCAGAAAGCTGAATAGGTACATTTTAACAAACATTGAGGAAAGAATTAACAGATAACATCCACAAACTCTTCCAGACAATAGGAGACGAAATATTTCTCAGTATACGTTTCTTGGACAAACATATCCCTTACACTAAATCTACAAAGTGATTTAGAATAAAATAAAATTATGAGTTAAATCTTTTTATGAATATAGAAACTAAAATCCTCAGCAAAATACTAGCAAATTAAATCTAGGAACACACAAAAAATACATTTCAACAAAGTGGGATTGCCAGAGTGTTGGAGTTAAGAACCACAAAAACTGCCTCTACAATATTCCATACACTGTCTTCTAACATTTTCTTGTTGAGTAACACTGCTAAAAATGACAGTAGAAGCCACATGTGGCAACTGACGCTGCCTCTGCCAGCCTCTACTGACTGCTACCACTTGTTCTTAACTCCCCTCATTTATTATTCTTACAGAATGAACAGGTTCTATTTCATTATCAACATCTAAATTCTCTTTCTGCTACAGGGCTTTATCTTGTCTTATAGTCAAATCACTATTTACCCAAACTTCCTAAACATAAAGAGCCAACAGGGGCAACTATTATAAACTGAGATTTTTGTTAGTATGATTATCAGTCTATGGTTCATGGCAGCAATCTTCTTAATGATATCTTTCCATTTTTATAAAGGATGTTCTAGCTAAAACTAGATAACACATTAGCTAACTCCGATTACCTAATTAAGAAAATGCATAGTTCACTATAAACAAGCAAACAAATGGGGCAGCTCTACAAACTCATCACTATGGAAAACCCATTCATGCCAGGTTGCTTCACAAGTGGTATTTAGCTGTTTCATATAAGGACCTAGGAAGGGCAAAAGCACCAATCAATATGCTAAATATCATCAGCATTTTTTCTCACTGTTCAAGATTTTTTGAAGTAAATAAAAATAGATACTCTGACATTTTATTTTTATATCACAGCAGATCATCTTAGACAGTTCTTGGAATGCATATATCCCCATTTGGGGGCCAGTGGTATATGCTAGTGTTTCCCATAGGGTGTTTTATAATACCAGAAAAGCTTGTATAAAATAAACTACCATGACCAAACAAATTGTGGAAATTAAAACATATATTCACATATTAAAACCCCTGACAAACCTAGCAGTAAAAAAATGTTGAAATTTATAGTTGAAAAAATTTCAGTTTGATGAAAAACCAGATTTTCAAACTTATCCAATCACATATTTTTCTTTTTCTTTTCTGACAATAACTTATTACTAACTAATCTCCTTAGAATTGAAGAAACTAACCAAAAGTTCAAAATGCTTTAGAAATTAAAGTTAATTCATCTAAAGCAAGACAAATTAAACATAGATACATTATGTGAAAGTAAAAATATATTTTTCTTTGGTGGAAGTAATTAAAAATTGAAGATGAATGCATATTATTTCAATTACAAAGTATAATCATTCAATATCTATGACTCTGAATAATACCATTATTCATTAAAAAATATGGGTGTGCTATTAAAAGGAGCACATGTAGCCGGGCTCGGTGGCTCAGCCTGTAACCCGCGCCTTTGGGAGGCTGAGGTGAGTGAATTGCCTGAGCCCGCGGGTTCAAGACCCGCCTGGGCAGCGAGACCTCATCTCTACAATAAATCAAAAAATCAGCCGGGCATGGTAGCGCATGCCTGTAATTCCGGCTACTTGGAAGGCTGAGGCGGAAGGATCGCCGGAGCCCAGCAGGTCGAGGCTGCGGTGGCCGGGAGCGGCCACTGCACTCCAGTCTGGGCGACCGAGTGAGACTCCAACTCAAAAAAAATAAAAAAAAATAAAAAAGGAGCACATGTAATACAATGTGTTAAGGAATTTCTATAAAAAGTCCTTTCATTCAATAATTTTATAAATCATCAAAATGGCACAGTAGAAAATTGGGAAAATTCATAAATACTTGATGTGAAAATTAAACAACATTCTCACAAAAACTGAGTGAAAGTAAAAAGGGAAATTAAACACCTATATCAAAAAATAAGAAAATTCTCAAATCATTAACCTAAGCTGTCACCTTAAGAAACTTAACAACCGTATGCTTGATTTAACAAACTTTATGCACAAGGAAAGAAACAATAAAAATTAGAATGAAGAGTAATACAATAAAGAATAGAAAAACAACAGGAAAAAAATCAACAAAACCAAAAGTTAACTCATTTTAACAATCAACAATGCTGACAAATTTTAGCTAGAATGGCCAAGAATAAAAGAAAGACTCAAGTACTAACATCAAGAATGAAGGCCCAGGTATGATGGCTCATGTCTGTAATCCCAGCACTTTGGGAGGTCAAGGTTGAAAAGATCGCTTGAGGTCAGGAGTTTCAGACCAGCTTGGGTAACATAGCAAGACCTCAGTTTCTACAAAAAGTGTTAAAAATTAACAAGGTGGAGTGGTGCATGACTACAATTACAGCAATTCCAGAGGTTGAGGTAGGAGAATCACTTGAGCGTGGTGAGAGCCATGCTGAGTGAGCCACAATCTTGCCGCTCACAGCAACAGAGAGAGACATTGTCTCAACAATAAAAAAAAATTAAAAGAATGAAGAAAAGAACTTACTACTAACCTTAAAAAAAGTAAAAAGATTAAAAGAGAATACCATGAACAATTGAATGTCAACAAATTAATCAATTTATAATGAAAAAGTTGCTAGCATACATAAACTACCAAAGTAGCCGCAAAAAGAAAGAGTAGACCTATAACAAGTAAAGAGACTGAATCAGTGAACAAAAACTTCACACAAAGTAACTATCAGTATCAGATGGCTTCACTGGTGAATTCCGAAATTAAGATAAATTCTTCTTAGACATTCCCAAAAATTAGAAAACAAGGGACCATGCCATAACTCATTCTATGAGGCTAGTATCACACTTATACAAAGGCAGACAAGGAAAACACGAGAAAAGAACAAAACAATGTTATGCCTTATGAATGCAGACGAGTAAAACTTCTCAATAAAATAACAGGAAACAAACCAGGAGCATGTTAAAAGATTATACACCAAGACCTAGTAGAATTTGTCCCCAAAATACACAAATGATTTAGCATATGAAACACAATACATTTAACACATCATGTTAACATGAGGAAGAAAAATATTCATAATCATTCCCATGTAGAGAAAAATAATGTAACAAAATCCAATGTACTTTCATGACAAAATATACAACAAATTAGAGAAGGAACATCTAATATTAATCTAACATTCAGAAAATATAATCAACAAAACTCAGCAAATAAAATATAAACAACCTAATTTTAGTATGGCCCAAGGACATGAACAATATTTCTTCAAACAGATACAAATGCTCAACATCATTAGTCATTAGAGAAATTCAAGTCAAAACCGCAATGAGACATCACTCACATCCACTAAAATGAATGTGATAAAACACACACAGAGAAATTAAAAAGCATTGGCAAGGACGTAGAAAAATTGGATCCTTCATACATTCCTGGTGAAAATGTGAAATGGTACAGCCATTGTGCAAAATTGGCTATTTGGTAGTACCTCGAAAAATTAAACAAAGAGTTACCAAATGCCCAAAATAATTTCACTCCTAGCTAAATACCCAATGAAACTGAAATATATTTGCATAAAACTTGTACATGACTGTTCATATCAGCATCATTAATAACAGGCAAAAGTACAAATAAATCAAAGCTCATCATGATAATAAACCAAATGTAGTATACCCATACAATGTTATGTTATTAACCTACAAAAGGAATGAAGGACAGGTACAAGCTTAAACATAGACAAATCTTGAAAAATTATCCCGCCGGACTCGGTGGCTCAGCCTGTAATCCCGCACTTTAGGAGGCTGAGGTGAGTGGATTGCCTGAGCCCGCGGGTTCGAGATCCGCCTGGGCAACTTGGCGAGACCTCATCTCTACAATAAATAAAACAAAAAAAAAAATTAGCCGGGCATGGTAGCGTGTGCCTGTAGTTCCGGCTACTTGGAAGGCTGAGGCAGAAGGATCGCCAGAGCCCAGCAGATCGAGGCTGCAGTGGCCGGGAACGGCCACTGCACTCCAGTCTGGGGGACAGAGTGAGATTCCAACTCAAAAAAAAGAAAGAAAAATTATCCCAAGCAAAAGAAGTCAGACACAAACGGCCACATATTACATGACTCCATTTTATGTAATATGTTCAAAATAGATAAATCGAGGAGCAGAAAGTGGTTGCCAGGTGCTGGGGCAAGGGGCGGATAGGAAATAACTGCTTAGCGCCCATGGTGTTTGCTATGTCTGGCATTAGTTATTACTGATGACTCAGGAACATTGTGAATAAATTTTTAAAACCACTAAATTGTACTTTTTATATAGTTTTAATAGTAAATTTTATGATATGCAAATTTTATCTCAATATAAAAATAGTATTGTGTATGCCACTTTAATTTCCAACCTAAAGAGTCTTTTTAGTTCTTGGATGCTGTTCATGATTTCTAATTTTGTTTTATTTTTATCAGAAAATGCTGGTTTTGTTATTTTATTTTTATAGAATTCATTGAGGTGCTAAAAATATTTCTCAGGAAGAATTCATAACCGCGCTCGGTGGCTCAGCCTGTAATCCCGCACCTTTGGGAGGCTGAGGTGAGTGGATTGCCTGAGCCCGCGGGTTCAAGACCCACCTGGGCAGCGAGACCTCATCTCTACAATAAATCCAAAAAAAAAATCAGCCGGGTGTGGTAGCACATGCCTGTAATTCCGGCTACTTGGAAGGCTGAGGCGGAAGGATCACTGGAGCCCAGCAAGTGAGGCTACAGTGGCCGCTCCCGGCCACTACACTCCAGTCTGGGCCACCAAGTGAGACTCCAACTCAAAAAAAAAAAAAAGAATACACACTGGGAAAGGACAGTCTTTTCAATATGAGATATTGGAAACACTGAATAACCACTTGCAAAAGAAAGAAATTGGACCCTTACACCTCTCACAAAAATTAACTTTGAATGGATAAAGACTAAAATGTAAGACCAAAAGCCATAAAACTCCTAGAAGAAAACATAGGAAAAAAGCTCAACATCAGTCTTCAGTAATTTTTTAGATGTGACGCCAAAATCACAGATAACAGAAGCAAAACTAAAAACAACCAACCACCCAACCAATCAAACAAAAGTGGTACTATATCAAGCTAAAAAGCTTTTGCACAGCAAAAGAAACAATCAACAAAATGAAAAGACAAGCTATGGAATACCAAAAATTTTTACAAAGGGTTTATATAAAATTTATATATAATATATATTTTATATAAAATATAAAATGTGATAAATGGTTAATATGCAAAATAAGAAACTCATACAATTCAGCAACAACAAAACATCCTGATTTTAAAATAAGCAAAAGAGTTTAACAGCCATCTCTCCATAGAAGACATACACCATAACAACAAGCATATGTAAAAATACTCAACATCACGAAACATCAGGGAAATGCAAGACAAAATCACAGTGAGCTATTCCCTCGCATCTATTAGAATGGCTACTATCAAAAAAACAAGAGTTATACAGTGTTGAAAAAGATGTGGAGGAAAGGAAACGCTTGTACACTGTTGATGGAAATGGAAATTGACAAAGCCTTTATGAAAAACAGTATAAAAATTCTTCAAAAAAACTTAAAAATAGAACTACTGTATGATCCAGCAATCCCACTTCTGGGTATATATCTAAAGGAAACAAAATCAGTGACTCAAAAAGATACCTGCACTCTCATGCTTACTGCAACATTATTCACAAAAGTCAAGACATAAAATCAACTTAAGTGTCCATTGATGAATGAATGGATAAAGAATATGTGGTATACATATATATAAATATGTATTTATATATGCATGTATATACATGTAACGTGTATGTATAATATATACATAGAGAGAGAGAGAGAATCCACTCACACACAGTTATTAATCAGCCATAAAAAAGAAGGTAATCCTGCCATTTGCAAAAATATTAATGCAACTTAAGGATATTATGCTGAGTAAAAAAGCCTGACAGAATGCAAATATTGCATAACCTAACTTATATAAGAAATCTAAAAACAACAAACTCACAGAAACCAAGATTAGGATGATGGTTGCCCAAGACAGGGGAGTTAGAGGTTAGTCAAAGGGTAAAAACTTTGTTATAAAATGAGTATGTTCTAATGTTCAGCATGGCAACTACAGTTAATGGTAATGTATGTTGTATTCTTAAATTTGCTAAGACAGTAGATATTAAATGTTTGCTACACACACACACACACACACACACACACACACACGATAACTATGTGAGGTGATGGATGTGTTAACTAACTTGATTGTGGTAATCATTTCACTATATATATGTATAGCTAAAGATTCATGCTATACATCTTAAATACATACAATTTTATATATCAATTATACTTCAATAAAGCTAAAGGGTTTTGACACAGACCTAATTTTCTTTATTTATTAAGTTAATTAATATATCTTTCACACTTGGTCACTTCTGGGAATAAGAGGAGTTGCTATTAATAATAACACTAGGATACTAGGCATAAATATAGACTTCCCTGAGCAAACCAAAAAGCAGTCATAGCATTTATAGATTATTTCAGAGATGTTCTTTTGATTTACTTTCCTTAAAATCACTAAAATAGTCTCATAATTGACCATTTTGGAACTATGTTTCCAGATACACATGCATCCTCACAATACATAAATCCCAGCTTTCTCTTATTTCCTTAAAATTTACATAAAATACACTTTTAATACATTTAAATATTACATTTACATTAGTAAATTAAATTATAATTAAGCATAATGTAATTATATTTTAATACATACATTTTATAATTCATGAATTATATTTTTCATGTATGTTCTGTTTCACTTTTTTTGCCCTTTAGGAACTCCATTTATGCATGTATTAGATCAGTTTTGCCTGTCTTCTATAATTATCCCTTGTTCCCAAATTCTTACTTCATTTATTTAATATTTTTCATTTTTCTCTTGGTCATCATTTACTTATTTTTCCTTCTGTAGTATTTGCTCATATTCTTTCAAGCTCAGTTCTCATTTCTAAAGTAGTTTTTTTTAAATTTTATTTTGGAATTTATTTTTGTGCTCTATCACTCATTTCTTTATTTACCTATTGTCTTTTCTTGTTTCTGAGCTACTTTGCCTCTGCTTTATGCCATTTTTCAATTTTCTATCTCTGCACAGAGTTGCATGTCAATGCTTCTCTCTTACTCATGTTCCAGTTTACTTTTAGGTAGACGTTCCTGTATCCTTATTCAGGTGAGGCAGCCCTGAACAATTTCCTTGCCTTCACAGTTCTAGGACTCCCTCCTCTGTTATTCTTATAAAATAATACAATTTTTTATCAAGGTAGCCCCTTCTCCAGTACTTTCTGATACCTGCTTTCTCTGAACCTTTTCCCTACTAGTATCTGAACAATCTTTCCTTTTGTCTTGTGCCATTCCGTATCATTTCTCTGCATTATGCATCTCTATACTTTACAAAGGGTACTTTACTTAGTATTTCCAAGAGAATTGAGGAGTGATGGCACTGTGACAGTTTCCACTATTGTCCTCAGATCTGTCTTCCAAGTGCTCCACTCCGATTGTAAACTGCTCCTTTTGGGGTAGCAATGTGCGGGGTCCCTATGTTCTCAGGACTACAGTAAAATATTTCTATTTCCCTCCTCTTGTTGCTATCAGTGGGTCAGCCCCACCAGTTTGTTATCTAGAATTTATATAAACTGTTCTCTTTTTTCATTTAAGATGGTGTTTCCAAATTTTTCCTTTAGCTATCTTCGTTACTCTAACTCCATAAGAAATCAGTGAAGATTCAAAAACTCTGCAGCTCATATTGCTGCCATGATCATGCCAAATCTACCCCTTCCTTCTTGAAATACTTTTTTTACTTGGACTCTGGCTTGGTTCCCTTTCTACCACATTCTTTTTTTCAGTCTATTCTGTTGGCTCCTCTTCATTGCCCAACTTCTAGATGTAAGGATTTCCCTGGAAATCAGACATCTTCTCTAACTTTTTCAATCTCTAATTACTCTTAATTCTATTCCCTAAAATACTATCTGCATATAACTCCTTAATTTGTATTTCCAACCTTGCAGAACTGATTGCCATATGTATTTATCCACCTGCATATTAACATATCCACAAGTATGCTTAAAACTAATATCAAAGTCAACAAGTCTAATATTTTCTAATATTTCTAATATTTCTAATATTTTCAACAAGTCTTAATTTTCTTCTACCAATCTTACAGTTGCTCAGACAAAAAAAAAATTCTTGAAATTAGTATTTCTCTTTTTTTCCCTCATAATACATACATATGCAATACTTCAGAAAATCCTTATGGCTGAGTCTTCATTTTTATTTCTTTACCAAACTAAAACCTGATCCCAAATCAGGCAAAGTGAGGGCCAATGGGAGGCCCAAACTGCACCTGTATGATGACTACTCATGTACCTGACCCTGAATTGTACCCCACATTTTTAAAATTAAAAAAGAAAATTAAATTTTAAAAAAACAAAAATAACATGACTGTGTGCCAGGTACTATTCTGAATTTACTACAAATATCCATTCATCTATTTATTTAAACCTATTATACCCCTCTCATGAACCAGAAACCAAGCACTTGTCAGCATCTCCATTACTATACTTCTCTAATCTATACCATGATCATCTCTCACCAGGACTACAAGAATAATATCCTTGTTGCTGAGATTCTACCCTTTCTCCAATAAAGCAATTCTCTTTAAACTTAAGAGGGATAATAAAAAGTATAAGATGTAATCTCTAAAGTGACAGGAATGATCCACCACTGTGCTCACAGCACTTAGTACATGGCACAGTGTGTGGGTGGGTGGTCAATGAATATCTGCTGAATAAGGAAACATCATACATCTGCCTAAAATTCCCACACGGCTTGTAAATAAAATTCAAAATACTTCCCATGGCCCCAAAACTATACCACTTTCTTCCTAACTCCCTCCATCTGCTGTTATTGGTGTTCCTCAGTCATCATGAGCACACTCCTACTCTAACACTACTGTACTTAGTATCTGCTATGTTTCAAATGTCACATAGATGTTTGTTGAATGAATAAATGAAAATACAATCCATGTTCTTTTTGTGATACAAGCTAAGCATATAAATAACAAACAGTGTTCAGTAAATTTATCTATTAAATGAGGGAGTTGGATTAAATTATTTCTAAGATACTCTTCCTACTTGTTTGCTTGTTTTTTCAGAGACACAGTCTTAGTGGTCACTCAGGCTGGAGTGCAGTAGAAGGATCACAGCTCACTGCAACTTTGAACTCCTGGGCTCAAGGCATTCTACCACCTCAGCCTCCTGAGGAGCTAGGACTACAAGCACATGCCCACCTTATTTATTTATTTATTTATTTATTTATTTTAGATATGAGATCCTTGCTATTTTGTCCAGAGCTAGGACTACAAGCACATGCCCACCTTATTTATTTATTTATTTATTTATTTATTTATTTATTTATTTTAGATATGAGAGCCTTGCTATTTTGTCCAGACTGGTCTTAAACTCCTGGCCTCAAATGATCCTCCTACCTTAGCCTCCTACCTTAGCTTCCCAAAGCGCTGGGATTACAGGCATGAGCAACCATACCCAGTCCCAACCTTTCCAATGCTTTTCTATGATATAGTGTGCTACAACTAGATGAATAAACCTTTCATTGCTTACGTCAAAGTTACTAATGGCAATAATACTATCACATTGTAACAGACGACTGTCTAGTTGTCAAAAGAAAACCACAGGAATAACCAAGTAGTCATATATGGTCTAAAATCCGTATTTCAATAATATAGAGCCAAAAATTACAACCTACATAGGTAAAAATTCATAGATATAATTTTTAAACAAAAAGAGACTTCAAAGTCAATCATTCCAATGCATTCATTTAATAAATGAGGAAAATGAGGCCTACAGAGGTCACAAAATTTGTTCAAGGTCACTGAGTTCAATAAAGGCAGGATAAAGCCAAAACCAGACCTCCTGAGAGCCATTCCCAATGTTTATTTCAAAATGTTGTCAAAAATTGAACTATTTGAATGTATTCCCAATTCTTCATCAACAGGTTTTCTGTAATACATAAACTCACACATCATGTCATACACTATGATGAAACCAAGACACCTAATTAGGCATACTTGGTAAAACCTGAAATAATCAGTCACCAATTCATTACTGACAATCAGAAATTTTGGTCTGACAAAAATCATGCAAAGATACTTTTTGAAAATTACCAGAATGACATGCCAACCAATTCTTTACTTGCCAAAATGATTTAACTAAGTCTCATACCTCTAGTATTCCTAGATATGATTGGTATTCAAAAAATATTTGTTGAGTAGATACACAAGGAACCACACAATCAACAAATATAGGTGTTTCCAGAAAAGTGAAAATTAGCAAAAAATTTTTACATAAACCATCACTGATATATGATGACAACACCCAATTCAAATATCTGAGATTTTCTTTTAAAAAGCAAACACTATGGAACAAACTGATAAATATTTATCATACCATATTTTCATTGGTTGTTGCCAAGCCAAGTAGAATTCATGCCGATCACTGCTAAAAAAAATTAATTTATGCATAGCAACAGGATTCACTGCCACACAGAAGGTTAGAAGCCAACATTTGATTGATGTGTTTGAATTATTACAGTGCTTTAAAACAGAGAGTGGAAAAAAAAAACTCCAAAGACAAACCAACCACTATATTCTACCTATCAGAAAGCAGCTGCTTCTCACTTCAAATTCTGTGGCCAAGAGCCAGTCTATAATCAGCCTACCAGAACATAATTAGCAAATGCAGTCTTCACTACTACTTTCTCTGAAAACACAAGATTACATCCCTTTCACAACAACTAATCAACAATATTGAAGACGGCAGACATAAATAACTTCAGATATTCCGAAATGAAATTTGAAAGGCAAAAATCAAAATAAAGATAGTGGAATAACATTCAACCAATACTGAAAAATTCTGATGGCCCCCTACCAAAATCTGAATTATTCAACACACCAAAGTGGCCTAATTGTAAATGTCAAAGTAGTACAAAAAAGATTGGTTATCTCATATGTACATACCGTCAAAACAGAAGAAAAACAACAAAGCAACAACTCTATATATCTTATTGACCACTCCATTTGACAGGTGCCACAAGCCTGACTGTATTTCATAAAGAAGTTACAATCCTTGCAGTGAAAGCAGGTTTCACCAGCATAACACAGGATGTCTTTCCCATTTGCTTTAGTAATGTGTCCCAGTACTGAAATAGATACCCTTAATAAGATTGTCCCTTTACCTTAAGATATCCAAAATCTCAAAAGGTTTATTTTAGGCTCTGGCTCTATCCCATTAATAGCTGCCTTAGCATACACACGAGTTTCATCAGCATTCAGAATCTTAAACCATCAGCTTTGCTGAATCCTCTCAATCAAAAACAAGATAAAGAAGCAAACTCCTTGTGAAATTTTCCCAACAGATACAATGATGAGGTATACCAAGAACCTCACGATCTGTTTTTATGTTAACTAACCCAGACATGATAATCTCACATCCATCTCTAGACCAAAAGGTTAAGGAAAGAAATTAGACGTTAGCAAAAAATATTAAGAAGAAGAATAAGCAGGTCACACTGAATTCATCACTCAGAAGAATAAAATAACTACTCAAGTGAAATTCATAAGAGAAGATAATATGTTTACAACTGTGCCACGATTATTGCCATTGTCAATTCTCCACTAGCACAACATCTCCTTTATCAACCACTTCCAATAAAGAATGAAGGCCAAATCCTGTATAGCCTGAGAAATGGAGACTCTTACACAACCTTAGCTGAGATTCTAGCTAATGTGTTGATTGGATTGGCTCTGTTCCCACTGCTACTTCAGTGTCACCTTATTAAGTGTTCCAATAAGAAAGAAATTTCGCATTGCAGTAGATTCAGAAGATTGTTATTTATCTCCAGCTTCATTAAGATCTTCAAAGTCAAACTATTTAAAGAGACAGATGCTTGAAACTAACTCAAGTCAAGCAGGGAGAAAAAACAAAAATGAAAAGGAGAAAAGAGGGAAGAGAAAAATTGAAAAGAGGAAAACAGAGGAAAGGACAAAGGGAAAGAGAAGAAAGAGGGAGAAAAGAGGAGACACGGAGAGAGAGAGGAGGAGGAAAGAGCTGACAAACTTTGCAATCCTAAGAACAGCTGTGCCTACTTGTAGCAGAACACTTAAATCAAATCCTCCCTACTTTATGGTACCAGTTACTGTACTGGCATCAGAATAGCAAAGAACAATTTTTAGCCACATAATGTTAAAGAAAAAGCTTCTATACCTTATATGTACAATAAATCTACAAACAACTCAATCGATAATAATCTAAACCACTCAAATTCTTATAGTATTTTATGACTTTCCCATTTTAAACCTACTCTCCAAAGTTTCATTATATTTTAACCCCAGGATAAGAAAGGAACTTCCTAGCAACACAGCTTCTCAACAAATTTTTTACTTTCATCAAAAAAATGACTTGGCTGGGCGTGGTGGCTCAGACCTGTAATCCCAGCACTTTGGGAGGCCGAGGGAGAGGACTGCCTGAGCCCAGGGTTTCCAGACCAGCCTGGGCAACTTGGTGAGACCTTTTCTCTACAATACATCAAAAAATTAGCTGCACAAGGTGACACATGCCTGTAGCTCCAGCTACTTGGAAGGCTGAGGCAGAAGAATCACCTGTGCCCAAAAGGTCAAGGCAGCAGTGGCCGTGAGCATGCCACTACACTCCAGCCTGGGCGACAGAGTGAGACTCCAACTCAAAAAAGAAAAAAAAAAGACTTAATAACATCTATTCTTATACACCAACAACAAGCAGGCAGAGAAACAAATAAGAAGCACAATCCCATTCACAATAGCCACACACACAAAAAAAGAAATATCTCAGCATCTTCCTAACCAGAGAAGTGAAAGACCTTTACAATGAAAACTACAAAACACTACTCAAAGAAATCCAAGAAGACACAAACAAATGGAAAAATATTCCATGCTCATGGAAAAGAAGAATCAATATTGTTAAGATGTCCATCCTACCAAAGATAATCTACAGATTCAATGCAATACCCATTAAATTACCAAGATCATTCTTCTCAGACCTGGAAATGGCAATACAGAAATTCCTATGGAAACATAAATGACCACAAATAGCCAAAACAATCCTTAGCAAAAGAAACACAGTGAGAGGTATCACACTTCCAGACTTCAAACTTTACTATAAGGCTACAATAATCAAAACAGCCTGGTATTGGTACAAGAACAGGCATATAGACCAAGGGAAC
>NW_007249826.1:219934-220227 GCF_000164805.1 Carlito syrichta | reverse complement strand
CTACCTATCACCATACACAAAAATCTTCTCTAAATGGATCAAAGACCTAAATGTAAAACCTCAAACTATAAGAACTTTAGAAAATGCAGAGACACCCTTATGGAAATTGGAACTGGCAACCTATTACTGATCAAAGTCCCAAGTGCCCATGCCATAAGAGAGAAAATAGACAAGTGGAACCTCATCAAACTGAAAAACTTCCCCAAAGCAAAAGAAATCATCAAGAGAGCAGGGAGACAGCCCACAGAATGGGAAAAAATATTTGCCAACTGTATATCTGACAAAGGCCTAAC
>NW_007249826.1:176518-219628 GCF_000164805.1 Carlito syrichta | reverse complement strand
AGAACTAGAAATTGACCTTCCATATGACCCAGCAATCTCCCTATTGGGAATATACCCGGAAGAACTCAAATCATTCTACAAAAAGATACCTGCGCACGTATGCTTACTGCAGCCCTACTCACAATAGCAAAAACATGGAACCATCCATGCTGCCCATCGAAAACTGGACTGGATCAAAAAATGTGGTACATATACACAACAGAATATTATGCAGTCATAAAGAAGGACAAACATATGGACTTCACAGCAACTTGGATGGATTTAGAGTCTATCATACTCAGTGATCTACCACAGAAACAAAGAACAGAGTACCACATGTTCTCACTCATAAGCAGACCCTAAACAATTACTATACTTTTACAAAGAGACTGAAAGTAGCGGGATACTACCGGGGTGGGGGTAGCAGGGGTGGGGACACAACATCAATTAGGGTCCTGATCCAAAATCAGGCAAAGTGGGGACCAAAGGGAGGCCCAAACTTTACTTGTATGGTGACCACTTGTATACCTGATCCTGAAATGTACCTCACATCTTTAAAATAAACAAATAAATAAAAATATGCAACATGAAAAAAATGACTTAATAATACAAATCATTTTTAAATGTTGTGGTCATGTGCCTGTATAGTATTTCTCTCCACAGTATTATTATTTGCCCTCACACATTTAAATACACTAAAATTCATCTTTGGTGCTTGCAATGGGTTGAATTGTGACTCCCTCTACCCCACCCCCAAAAAAGGAATGTCTGAGTCTTAATTCCTGGTAGCTGTGAATGTAACCTTATTTAGATACAGGATCTTTAAAGTCATAATTAGCTAGGAATCATAACAAGAGGTCATCCTGAATTAAGATAAGCCCAAAGTCCAGTTATTAGTGTACATATAAGAGAAACAAAAAGGAGACTTGAGACAGAGAAATATAGGGTAGAAAAGTATGTGAAGACAGATGTAGAAGTGGAATTATGCTACCACAAAGCAAACAACAGGCACTAGCAGAAGCTGGAAGAGGTAAGGTAAGCTAGAAGAGGTAAGAGGCCAGAACATTTGGAAGAAGTACACCCCTATCAAAATCTTGATTTTAGAACTCTAGCCTCCATAACATAAATTTCTGCTGTTCTAAGCCATCAAGTGTGTGTAATTTGCTATGGAAGCCCTAGGCAACAAATATAGGCATACCTCATTTTATTGCACTTTGCCTTATTGTGCTCCACAAACATCATATTTTTAACAAACTGAAGACTTGTGACAACCCTGCATCAAGCAAGATTATGAGCACCAGTTTCCTAACAGCATGTGATCACTTTGTGTCTCTGTGTCACATTTGGTAATTCTTTTACACTTTTTGGTAATTCTTTCAAATGCTTTCATTATTATGTCTGTTATGGTGATCTGTGATCACTAATCTTTGATATTGCTAATGTTTTAGTGCGCCACAAAAGACTTCAGTGGAGGAAGTAACTACAGATATGGTAGAAATAGCAAGAAAACTAGAATTATAAGTGGAGCTTGAAGATATGACTGAATTACTGCAATCTCATAATAAAACTTGAATAGATAAGGAGTTTCCTCTTATGAATAAGCAAAGAAGGTGGCTTCTTGAGATGGAATCTACTCCTGGTGAAGATGCTCTGAACACTGTTGAAATGGCAACCAAGGATTTAGAATACTGCATAAACAACTGACAAAGTAGTGGCAAGATTTGAGAGGATAGACTCCAATTTCGAAAGACATTACTATAGGTAAAATGCTAGCAAATGTCATCACATGCCACAGATGAATCCTTCATGAAAGGAAGTGTCAACTGATGCAGCAAACTCCAATGTTATCTTATTTTAAGAAATTGTCATAGCCATCCCAAACTTCAGCATCCACTACCCTGAACACTCATCAACAATGAGTCGGCAAGACCCTTCAGCAGCAAAACATTGCAATTCTTTGAAGGCTTAGATGACGATCAGCATTTTTCAGCAATAAGCATTTTTAAATAAGGTATGGACTTTTTTTAGACATAATGGTATTATACATGTAATATACTACAGTATGGTGTGAATATAAGTTTTTTATAGACTGGGAAAAAATTGTGTGATTCACTTTATTGTGATATTTTGCTTTATTGCAGTGGTCTCTAACCAAACTCTGCAATTTCTCCAAACTTATAACTATGGTTGCAGAGGCCAAGCTATGGGCCCAGAGGCAGAGACTAGCAGAGCCACAGGCATAGAGGGAGGGCAACAGAGCTGCAAGTGCAAAGATAACCAAGCCAAGGCCATAGGCACAGGGGGTCGCTGGCCTGGTGCACAGGCCCAAAACTGACCAAGTTGTAGTCATAAGTCCAGAGGTTCACCAGACTGGAGTTATGGGCTAAGAGGGCAAAGCATCAAGCCACAGAGAACCATTCTTAGGCCTTATAACCTAATGAATTTTCCCAGCTGAGTTTCAAACTTGTCTGGGAATAGTGAAGCCTTTATTTCTTCCAATTTTTTCTTTCAGGTGGGAATCCAGTGCCTCTACCACCATTATTTTCTGGAAGCAAATGACATGTTTTCTAATTCCACAGGAATTACCAATGGAAAGGAACTTTGATCACACACAGAGTCTCACCCACACATGGTTTATATGATTTAGATGATGACATTTAGGTCTTCTGAGAGTTAGATAAAATTTCAAATGTAAAGCTGACAATGTATTGAGCCAAGACTTCAGGAGTGCTGGGTGAATGCATTTTGCACAGTAAAGGACAAGACTTTTGTGGGGCCAGAAGGAAGACCTGTAGCGGGTTGAATTGTGTCCCTAAAAAGTTTTGTCCAAGTACTAATTCCTGGTATCTATAAATGTAACCTTATTTGGAAATAGGGTCTTTGCATATATAATCAAGAATCCAGGAGTTAAAGACTTCAGAGTCTTAAATTCAATGACTAATGATTCCCTTGCAAGAGAAAAGAGAGGGAGATTTGAGATACAGGGAAGAACGCTATGATAAGATGCAGACAGAAAATGGAATCGTACTGCCAGAAGCCAAGAAATGTCAGACACCATGAGAAACCGGAAGAGGCAAGGAAAGATTCTCCCACAGAACCTTGAGAGGGAGCATGGTCTCAGACACATTAATTCCAGACTTCTGCCCCCCAGAACTGTGAGAGAATAGATTTCTGTTATTTTAATCCACTGTTTGTAAATAACTTATTATAGCAGCCCTAGGAATCAAATACAGGACTTTTCCAATGTCCCTCTTTGAATGAGCTTCTTCCTTCACTCCCCATCAAACCTCAAGTGCCTCAATTTTTACTGTTTCTCATGTGTGCTCAGGAGATCCAGTATATAAACACGTTAACATATTTCTCCTACTGAGTTTATAACATATTGTCTTCAGATTTCTTCTTACCTAAATGTTAAAAATAATTATTATTTATCTTAGTTAACTCTCCAAAATAGAATATTGATAATGTAAAATAGATCTTAATAATAATAATAATTAATAACAATACCAGATCTTTAAAAGAGATGGTAGATTATACACAGATATCTACTGTTGTTGTCATCTAAAATGCAACTAAAACACCTGAAAAAAGTTACAGTTTTCTGTTTTTGTTCTGTTTTGCTTATAATAATAAAGCTATATAGGCAAAAAGTCAAAGTTGAAAAAACAAAAGATGAAAATCAGATGTTATAGTGTACTAACTATAACAACAAAATCAGGAAAGCTGAATCTTAAAGAAGCAGTGTGAAAAGCTGAGAAATAATCCAATAATACTGCAGAAACCCCCAAATACTCAGAATGTGGCAGCAGCAAGTACTCTGGAAGCAAAAACAAAAGAACACTACAAGCAGGATTGACAGAAAGTTTGTTTAAGATGCAGTCATCTGCAGATCACTTCCACCACTCTGCAGAGCTGGGAGCTTCCACCTATACAATTCTCATAGAAGAATGAAGGTCTATATCTCTATGAGGGTCTACTGAGCAGGCAATACAGAAAGTCTCTAAACTAAGAACACCAGGCACAGATAATGGCAGGAGTACCACTGAAAACAGCAAGAGTAGTGGCAGTTTCCATTGTAATTATTAAACCCCAGAAATCTTCCCTATTTAGCCTGAATCATCCTCACCAGGCAGGAAACTAAATGGACCTTCTCTAGAAAAATGTTATCGAACCGAGCAAAACAAAAGCAAAACCAGTTATATAATTTGTGAGTCCCAGTATAAAACAAAAACGTGGAGCTCTTGCTCAAAAACTAAGAATTTGAAGATGACAACAGCAGATTAAAATAAATATATAATTATGGGGCTTTGTAAGCACAGGGCCTTGTGTAAATAAATAAATAGGTTGCACACCCACTAAATCAGTGTTGCTTAAAGATACTGACTGTGGGAAAGTGCTGACAAAAATAGCCTTGTTAGATAACCCTACAGTCAAAGCCTACCCTAAAAAATGTTCTGTTTGTCAGCAAAGAGCTTCCAACCAACCTTTTGTAACCCATTCCTAAATAAGAAATAGCTATGGATCATATCAGAAAGTCAACAGCAGTAAGAAAAATATCAGAAGACAAATATCAGAAGACAGTAGCAGTAAGAAAAAAAGCATGTTAGAAGGAACATCATGAAGGGTTTATAAAAAAATTAAAATATTAATATTCTAAAAGAAATAAGAGAAGATGCAACACCCATAAAACAAGAAGCAAATGCTATAAAAAGAGAAGACTCAAAGAATAAAAAAAATAAAGCTCTTGGAAATTCAAAACATAATAATACATGTGAAGATATCAATTGAAAAATAAAGTTAAGAAAATCAGACTGATTAGAGAGAAAAAAGCAAAGAAATGGAAAATAAATACAATAAAACAAGCAATTCAGTAGATCTAGCAACCTAATACTAATTGTGATAAGAGAAAACAAAATAGAGTAATACATCAAAAATAATTCAGAATTAAACATTACACACTAAAGGGAAGCTTAAAATCTCTACACAATAGACAAATATAGGCCCAGAGACTTCATCTCCAGCACTACTGCATTTTTAAAAGGGCCTTCAGTAAAAATACAGCTAATGCTTACAGTATTACTTGGCTTACAGGAAGTAAGGGAAATTTCCAAGGGTCTAAAAACAAAAACTGAACTGAAACCTGACCTTTATGTAGGAAACACTCTTAAAAGTCAAGCTGTTTCAAGAACAAAGATCTTTATACACTTTCCAATGAGAAAATCAAGCCCTGGAGTGGCAAAAATTAAAATAACTGGTTTTTGACAACTACTAAAGACCCTGAATGCATAACAGTGTGGTACTAGGACCCTTGAGACCCCCCCCAGCTCCCAACAGAACCAAACACATATCAACCTGAAGGAAGTATAAGGCTTAATTAAATTCCAAGAAGTCAATTAATTAAGATCAAATATATATTAGTCATAATAAAAATTAGCCAAAAAAAGTATGAAAAAAAAACCACAAGAGATAATATTCACCTCAAGATAAAAAGTTGTTCAAGAAGGAAAAAATAAACATAATATATATATATATATGATTCAGGTGTCAATGACATTTACATAAACATTATAATGTAAACACTGAATACTGAGTTAGTCAAATTTATGATATAACTATATTGGAAAAATAAAGGAACTCCAATAATAGACTGGAGGCAAAAAATTTGAAAAATTAAAAAGCAGACATACTGTAAAGTATGTTCTTTAAAAACATGGACATAAATATTAATTTTAGAAGTTGAAAGTACCTGATGCTGGGGCACTGGAAAAAAGGCAGGAATGTGGAAAGAACCTATAAATACTGAATACTGTTTTTTCATAACAAGTGGTTGAGAATTGACTCTTTAAGCTATGTTTATTTATAATTTTGATAAGGATCTTTAAGAGTTGAAACATTACTTGTGCTTGTATCTTACATGGCAGTAAGTGTAAGCAGTAAATGAACAAATAAATAATCACAAAAACCTTAGAGTTTCCATGTTTAGTAACAGTATCTAAATTCATAAGGTAACTAGTAAAAGATCAGAAACCACTTAAATGATCATTATAAAGACCTTAAATAAACGACATTAGATTCATTGAATAGATCATTTTTGCTCTTACTATATAGATGTAGAATAATCATCTAAGGTATACTTGTAAGAGAAAGATCACATGATACACTTTGTATTAAAGAAAAAAGAATACACGGTATATTTGTATGTATGTACCTAAAATATCTTTTGAAGAATATATAAGAAACTGCTAACAATGGCAGACACCAGGGAGAAAAACTAGGCTGTAGATATTGTGAGAAGGAGACATTATACTATATAAGCTTTGTGCTTTTAAAAATCTTGAACTATGTGTATAAATAGCATTTCAAAAATAAATTATTAACCTTTAAAATAATAAAATACAAAGTGTCTATCTTGGAAACCTAACCCATTGAAACAAATTTCTAATGATAAGATTTCTGACACCAAGAGCTGACATTTTTGAGAGAAAAAACAACAATCCCAGCTTCCCCTCAACTCAACACAGGCAGTTGGCTTCTCTGTCTACTGGCATGTGGCTGACATTAAGCAATGGATACAAACAACCAATGTTTAGTAAATATTTACTGAGGAAGAAAATAGTGGAAGGCTCATGGGTCTAGAAGAAAGACCTCATTCAAATGCCAATAGCTATGCTCAAATTTCCTCCTCTGCAAAACTTAGATAATAACAATCTTACATGGTTACTGTGAAAAGTGCCTGTATGGATGTGAGGGTGATCTGGCTGCCACATCTGTCACCCCATTGATCGCCAGGGTTAAAAAGTGTCTGTAAAACCAAGATAATAACCTCCCCACGTGGTTATTATGAAAAGTAAATAAATAATGCATGCAAAGTAGACAACATAGTGCGTGCACATAGTAACAGTAAATATTCATTTTCCTCATCATCTTCCATTCACTCTCGACAAAAATTGGGAGAATAATAAGTCAAAGATATTTTAGCTTGTTTCTGTATCAGAGTGAAGACCATATATACCAATAAGGTTTAACACTGAATATTGATAAGCATACGCTACCCATATGAAAGAAATCTTTCTCAATGAGGTTAAAAAAAAAAAATGAGAAGGAAGTACAGGCTATAAGAAATTTCTTCTCCTCTCTACATGTAGCTACAAAGATGATGTTTCCTCTAATACATATTCATTGGAGTTCAATAATACTGAAAAGGAAACAGAAAGAAAAACAGGCAGGTATATCTACCTGCTGGCATAAAAAATAACAAAAATTCACTATTTCATTTTTTAAAACTCAAGTAATGATTAGTAAATGGTTTCATCAACTCCAAATTAGATTTTAAGATTTGCAAATCACTATACTTTATTCTTACTAAAATGTCACCTCTTTAGTATTACTTTGATTTCCTACTAAAAGACTGCTCCTAAAATTTCACACTGTACTTTTTTTCATTTTTGTTGAAATACCTACTGGTTCCAAAATATAAAATGATTATTTTAGATATAAAATTATAATACCAGAAAAAATCATTTGTGACTTATAAAATATGAATCATACTTTCAGATGCTAAACTATTTTTCTCTCTCTCCTATTCTGGCAAAAATAGCTGGCAAGCTAGTAAAAACATTACCTCACTCTTAGAAAAGTTGTGTCAATCTTTCTAAAATTAATGTTAGAATAATACATACTGTTGGTCAAAAAACAGAGGCATCAGTCTAGGTAGGACTATAAAATCCTCAATCCACCAGAAGGTCAAATAATACATATTTCTAGAAAAGTTGTTTTATGAGGATCAAATGTTCCATAAGAATTTGCTGTATTATAAAACTTGCAATCAAATCAGTTATACAGATTTAATTACACAGTTATAGTACAAGAAAAGACCATAAAGATGAAAAAGCATATTCCTCTACCCTCTGTGTTTTATAAATAATGAAACTATATACAAGAAATTGAACTGTTGGGGAAAGCTTTCCCTTACGTTCATTTTTCTGTGTGATAGGAAACTCAGTAACTCTGATGGTCTCTTACCCCATCCACTCATTTTTTTCTCTTCCTCCTTTCTTACACCCAGGTGAGGTGATTTGTATAATCCATGAGTTGGTATGGAAAAGTTGAAAATGCATGCATCAGCATTCTATTAGTTTTCTATTTCTCACAATCTCTTCCTATCAATTTCTCCTGGGCCCACCTCCACAGGTAAATGAGTATATCTGGATATGTGTGTATATGCAAATACAAACATATGTGTGTATATGTCATATTGCTATACATTATATATGAGAAAATAGAGATATTAAAAGAGGAGCATAAACATATCTTTAATATATATTATATATGACATGTCTATGTATGTATATGTATATTCCCTTCTCTCAATCTCTCCCTCTCTTGCTCTCTCAATTTCTCTCCAAATCTATTTTTCCCTCAGTCTGTCTCAATTGATTTCTCCACTACCTCTTTAACTGTGTCTCAATCTCTCTCTCTCTCTCTCTCTCTCTCTCTCTCTCTCTCTCTCACACACACACACACACACACACACACACACACACACACGCATAAAACATGCACTTTATATTCTTCAATGTCTTAAGTTTGCTAAATCAGATTCCTAAGGGGGTCTAAGGTTATCCATATAAGTCATTTGACATGCAGTATTCAGACATGCAGTATTAGTGATCCTATCTACCTGCAAACATGAGCCTATTATCTCACATTGTCTTCACTCTTAAACCTCCAGTATCTCTTCAACCCTCTTTACTCCATTTTTATAAAATGACCCATGTATGTAGTGTTCCCTATGGTTGTTCTACAACACTGTTACTGTTCCATCTAAAGATAACACTCTTATTTACTAGACTTTAATAATAATAAGGATAATGAAATAATAGCAATAAGAAATGTCTACATAGAACTAGAGTTTTCAAAGTGTGGTCAAAGAACCCTAAGTGACATAGACAGAATAATGGCCTCCTAAAGATACATACATCCTAATTCCTGGAAACTGTGAATATATCAGGTTACATGGCAAGGGGGAATAAGTTAGCAAATGAAATTAACATTGCTAATCAGATGACCATAAAATGGGGAGATTGTCCTGGATTATGCTGGTGAGCCTAATATTATAGACTTCTTGGAATATGGAACAGAGAGGCAGAACAGTCAGTGTCAGAATGAGGCAACATGAGAAAGACTCAGTCATTTCTGGCTTTGAAGATGGAAGGGAACCAGGAGCCAAGGAATGTGGGCTGTTAAAACAGCAAAAGAAATTTAATTCACTCAGTGTTCCTGCAACCCTTTCAAGTAGTTCACAAGCTATTTGCAAAAAAAACTAAGATGCTATGTGTCTTTTTCATTCTCATTCTCTCATGAACATACAGTTGTGTTTTTCAGAGGTTGCATGACCCAAGACTGACTGAACAAGGAGATACGCGAAACCAGTTGTCGTCCATGAAGCCAGACAGTAAAGAAATTTGTCAAATTATAAAACAATACCATTCTTCTCACTAAATTTATTTTTATTTTGGAAAATATAGTTATGCTTTCATTTAAAAAGTCATTAACATGTAATGGGTTTGCAATTGTTTCAATAAGTTTAAATATTTTTAAAATATCTTAGTTCTATATTCTATTGTAATACATACCAAGAAATATAACTCACATAAACAAAAGATCTTTGTGAGCCACAATATTTATCAAGAGCTAAAAGGACTCCCGATGCCAAAATATTTAAAGTACTTACTATGTATATAACACATAAAGTACTATGTATATAACACATGCAGTATATATATTAATAAAGTGATTTGATCCTCACAATAATCTTGATAGGCAAATACTTGTGCTTATCCTTCTTTTACAGATGAAGAAATTGAGTTCATTAAAAGTGTAAATAACATGCCCGAATTTGGCCTATGTGAAATTCAAACCTCAGCAGCTCAAGTATGTGGTTGAGTACATCTTCTCAGGGCTCAAACTTCTCGGCAGGCATCCCTCAAAATTCATGAGCGATTGGTTCCGGGACCCCAGGCAAATCCAAAATCTGCAGATGCTCAAGTCCCTGATATAAAACGGTGTATTATTTGCATATAATCTATGCCTATCCTATGTATACTTTAAATCCATTTCTAGAATACTTACTATACCTAACACAATGTAAATACTTTGTAAATAGTTGTTGTACTGTACTGCTTTTATCTGTATTATTTTAATTGTTGTTTTGTTATTTTTTAGTTGTTTTATTTTTCCAAATATTTTTGATCCACAGTTGGTTGAATCTGCAAATGTGGAACCTAAAGATATGGAGGCCAACCATATTTACATTTACTCTGAAAGTGGTCTCATCTAGCCACATGATTAAATGTTCAGTCCCAAGACGCTAACTCCTAACTCTAGGCTCATGTACCAAATGCCTATTGAACTATCTAACTGAATGACTAAAAGTTATCTCAAATTTAATCTTCCCCAAACTGAACTGATTCCCTCGTCTCCTCAAACATTTTCTTCCCTCTGATTGCCCATGTCAGCAAACGGAAGACTTCAAGTTTTTCAGACCAAATACCTAAACTACTTTCCTTCCCTCATGCTTCACGTTAGTCTAATAGAAAGCTCTGTCAGCTCTGCCTTTGAAATATACCAGGATCCAACCACTTCTCACTACCTCTATCGCTACTACCCTAGTCCAAACCACCCATCTCCTCTTCCCTTGAATATAGCAATGGCCTCCTACAGGTCTTTCCCCCACCCAACAGGGTATATTTCTCCCATAGCAGAGAGATTTTTTTTTTCTTTTTCAACTGGGGACAATCCCAGCACTTTTTTGCTTAAAATATCTTTCTATGTCAATCAGAATAAAATCGAAAATCTTTACCTTGGCCTACAAGGGCCTCATGAAATCTGGCTCCATGGTATCTCTCCATTCTTATTTCCTATGATTATCCCTTCTGTCACCCAAACATCCTTGCCCTTTCTGAAAACACATCAAACACAGCTTACCTAAGGGCCTTTACACTTACAGTTTCCTCTGCTCTTCTTCTCTCCCTCTCAGCCCCACCCCACCACACAAAGATCCATAAGGCCAATACCTTTACTTCCAAAAGGTCTCTTCTCAAATATAACCTGGTAGGAGGGGACTTCCATACCTCCCTACATAAAACATCACATCCTATCATTTTTCCAGTTCCCCTATTAGTTCTTTTTTTGGTCATAGCGCTATCACCACCTGAAAAACTACAGATTATCTATTTGTTCTATGTCTACATTCCCACTAAAATGTAGACTCTATAATTCAGGACTTTGTCTTGGGTTCAAAATTTTATCCCTCAACAATGTCTGGTGAGTCGGTGCTCAGTATTTATTATTCTAGAAAAAGTATTAATCTAGAAAAAATAGTCACAATAAAAAATAGAGTTTAAATAATAAAGAAGCTAATATTCATAGCATAAGAAGTATCTATAGAAATTTACAAAAAACATTGCAATCCCAAAAGGAAAACATTTGAAAAATAGGATAGATAACTAAAAAAAAAAAAAAAATAGTACCTGAGGTAAATATTCTAAATTCAAAGTGATGTATATTTTTTCAATTTAAAGGTAACATTATTTTCTGTTTCAAATAATAAAACTCTTTTTACATGCAATTTTAAATAATAAATAAATAAGCATATAAATGAATACATAAAATGAAATAAAATAATGCCAAAAACCAAAATAACTACAGTAAAATTAACCATTTCAAAGTAGGGACAATTGGCCTGACTGGAAAAGCTACCTAATACTGAGGATTTCATTAACACTTATTAACTTGAACCAACAATGATGCTGGAAAAACATTTTGCATATCATCCATATAAAACATAGCATTATTAAAGATTTTCCTATAGAATGAATTAACTTGAATATACTGAAAAATGTAAAATTATGTTTTCAATTACAACTTTAAAAAGTGAAACTTACATGCAATGATCCATTAAATAAATAAAGTTGGAATCATTATCTAATTTTAGTTTAGGGGGAAAAAAAGATTTTCCCAAGGGCACTCTGGCAAGGGACCACTTTTTTTTTCTTCTCTATCTTCAGAAAAGTAGCTGCAAAATCATAAACAATGACAGACCTTCCTATTCTCCTGTCTACTTTTATGTTTATAATGATTCCCCAAAATGCTTCCTCATTTCTTGGAATAAAAAATGCCATGCATCCTAGAAATAACAATTCATTACCATTTGAACAAAACTTTTCAAGCTTTAGAAAATAAATAAGTCTCCAATAGACTAAGCCTTGCCAAATGTTAGACTGGAACAAAATTTTGAAGTTGAATTATTAAGACTATACAATTTTTATTTAAGAGATAATGTAGCCACAACTACAAAAATCAAGACATTGCAACCATTACTAAAATTTCCATTATGTGTAATAATTACTGAATAAATCTTATTTGTTCTAATAAGATTTAAGGAATACGTTTTAAAAATCACAGCTAGCAGAATAATATGGAAATGGTCCAATTTTCCAACAATTATTATTCTAATTAGTGTATCTATGAATCAGATTCTCTTCCTGCCCTGCCATCAATTACTAATTACTTTCTGCTCACAGTTTACCAGGCTAGACAAGCATAAAATATTCCAGTGAATTTCACTCTGGGAGTATCCTGTTCTTTTGAATTAGGGCCCTAGTGACTGGGAGTTGCCTGTTTATTTTTTCCATTTATTACTTAGAAATTAGATAAAATGATCTATTTGTGTTACTTTGGGAAGGGGATAAAGAGAGAAAAGAACAAGAGGAATTGTTTTTTGTTTTTTAATCTACCCCTCAAAGTAGCTCAAATTCACTTTCTGATAATAAACCAATAATTATTTCTGAGAAAATAAAAATCTATGGCAAATATCTCTGCATATATGAAAAAAAAGAAGGTTTTGTTTCTCTTGGTTTCCTTAAAGGAAAATAACAGTATGACAGTTCTGACTCCTCTACAGGCCATGATGGCAACACTGTTTATGTGTCAGTGCACGAACTTGTGCTCATAAAGTTCTTGCTCCACCAAATAAATGGTAATAGATAAGTAAGAGCACAAAAAGAAAAGGGGGGGGGTGTCTTACACTAGCGTTCTACTAAAAATAGTTAAAACTATTTAAATAAAATACTTTTTTAAATTACAGTCAGAAAAACCGTAACTGATATTTAGTACCTTATCTAAGTAAATAATTACAGTAAAACCTCACCTTCATATAATGAAATGCTAACTCTATAAGAGAGACACTTGAGAAGTCTGACTGATGGAATGGCAAAGCTTTACCTCTCATTTAAGAGTCTAGAACACATGTTAATTTTGTCTATTTGGAGAGGGAGATTGTTATTGTCGTTTGCTTGCTTTGGTTTTTTGCTTTTGCCAGTACTCTGAGTTAAATTTTCTGTAAACAAAATGTGTATACCAGTCCATTTGATCACCTGACTTTATTAGGCAAATCAGAAATCCAGAAAACCATTTTCTAAAGCGAATTAAAAAAATGTAATCTAAGAAATAGATTCAAGTACCAAAAATGTACGCTCCAGAATTTATGTGCAAGGAGAATGCTCCCGTTCTACTACAGAAGCCACTTGTCCTTCTTCAAGCTATTTCAACATAGCTAGTTATCTGGTTTGACAAAAGGCAAAGAAAAGTGAATGCCATAGGCAAGGATAGGGAAGAAATAAAAATAAATGATTTTAAGCAAACTGAACTGTTTAGGGGAAAGCGGCTATTTATTTATAATGCCAAGAAAATGATGAGCTCATATTAGGTGCTTTTAAAATTTTTGCTTTAAATAAGACTGATTTCCTCTTCAAAAACCATTCTTTCGAATTGCTTAAGGCTATCAAGCTAGATAAAGAACAACAAAACTATGCTAACAAACTTCTGACTCCCACACTAAATTTGGAAAAGCAAGTCTTCCAAACAGAAGAAAACATCACTGTTTCCTACAACGCCTCACATTCCTCATGCTATTCAACTTCTAGCCAAAAAAACTCATAAGCCCTTCCCCCACCTGATACTTTTATGTTAAAAGACAAATACATACACATATACACACAGACAAATTCTGCCAGAAGTCATTTAAACTCCGAATACAGGTTAAACACAGAAGCCTTTCGCAAAAGAACAGGAACAAACCAAAATAATCATCAATATCAATATTTTTTAATGGTAATAATTGAGTGATTATAGAAAAGGTCTACAACAGAAATGTAACTGCAAAAACATAGAAAAACATGTTGGAAAACATATAGCTAATACCCTTATTTAGAACTTGAACATACAGACCAGGCTCAGTGGCTCAGCCTGTAATCCCAGCACTCTGGGAGGCCAAGGCGAGTGGATTGCCTGAGCCCGCGGGTTCGAGATCAGCCCAGGCAACTTGGCGAGATCTCATCTCTACAATAAAATAAAAAATAGCTGGGCCTGGTAGTGCACATCTATAGTTCCAGCTACTCTGAAGGCTGAGGCGGAAGGATCACCAGAGCCCAGCAGGTCGACGCTGGGGTGGCCCTGAGGGTGTGTGCCACTGCACTCCAGCTTGGGCGAAGGAGTGAGACTCCAACTCAAAAAAAAAAAAAAAAAAACTTAAACATCCAAATAGACAGTCATAAGATTGTATACTCTGAGGTTAGGAAAAACTAATATAAAACAATAGTAATGATTTCTAAATTTAAAGTTGCAATAAAGGGAATCAAGAATAAATTTTAAAGCGCAGGAAAAAAATAATTAAAGATAAGAGTCCCTGAAGAATGTCTCTAGAAAGACAAAGAGATAAAGGTAAAAAGCAGAAGATGAAAAATGGATACCGTCTGTTCCCAAATACAATCTACTTTACAGATTCCATATCTGTGGAATCTACTTCCTAAATGTATTTGTAACCCCTAAATCAATACTCTAGATGCTTTTGTGGTCATTCGCAGATTTGTGCAGGCAGAGTGATGAAAACTTTGAGTTGCCCAACACACACATTTCCAGCTAAGTTCAAACAAGGTGATGCTCTGCCTTCCTGTTTCTGCTGTCGTACTGTAAACAAGTGTCATTTTCATGGTTTTTTAGCACAATGCTTTCCACCTTTTTGTGATTATTGTTGGTGATTTCATGGTTTAAGGGTACCAAAGCATAGTGCTAGGTGCCGCCTAATGTTCTTAAGTACAAAGGCTGTGATGTGTTTTATGAACAAAACATTTGTGTTAGATAAACTTTGTTCAGGCATGAGTTACAGTGCTGTTGGTTATGAAGTCAAGGTTAATAAATCAACAATATATATCAAATCAAGTGATTTACACAGAAACACACATAAAACTAGGTTTTATACTGATTAATTCTAAAAAATGACTAGAGCTACATCCAGGAAAAGTTAGCGGGGAAGAAGTGGGCATCAAACTAGATTGGTCTATTTTTAGACTATTAATATTCCCAGCCTTTACTAACTTCCACAAAGTATATATTCTTAATAAAAAAATCAAGACAAATAGCCTGAACAAAGATTTTTGTCTCATTGCTAATTGATTCCTATGAAAGGCAATAAATAGGTACAAAAAAGTAGTATTTTAACCGCCTTTTTAGAAACTCTAAAAATTAAAGATAAAGTTTATCATACCTTTAAGTCTTATCTTCCCTTTAACTATTTAGGAGGCTTTTTTCTGAGGTTTTTCAATATCTTTCCTAAAATGGAAACTAGGCACAAAACTAGACATGAAAGTCATTCCTAAAGTGATTAAGAGTGTCAAACATATTAACTCAAGCTAATGTATCATCATGCTATTTTTTGAATGTTTTACTTACTAACATTTTCATCATGATTGAAGTAGTAAGTATCAAATCTTTTAATATAGCTCTGTCTCTATTTAACTTACAAGATCCATAAAGTTTAATTATACATTAAGTATTTATAATTTCCTAGTAAGTATAATTAGCCACCTGGAATTCTTTCTAAATTAGGATAAAAATAAACTTATATATTAATTTATTTAAAAAGTTTAGTAAAACACTTACCTACATTGTGTTCTGATTATGAAAGAAATAAATTATTATTTTAAGGAAGGATTGGAGGTTGCAGTTTCCCCCTATCAAATTACCAAGCTCTAACCTTATAAATTTTATCACATATTGGTTTTCCTTATACATATATGATCATATCTCCAATGTTAGACTTTTTTAAGAGTAAGAATAATTTCTTATATATTTTTATTTCCTTCATAATCCATTCCTACAACAAAATAGAAACTCAGGTGGTAAGAGTTCATTTTTTTCCCCAAGTCCTAAGAAATCTGTTCCCAAAGAAGCACACTTCAAAGGGCAAGGTTTCTAATAATGATTTTAAAGACATTACAGCAAGGAAAAAAAATTTAACTTCTGATTTAATGGAATATTTGGTTATATATTTATATCTCATCTTATGCTTACCATACAAACATATCAGAGCTAATATAACTACACAAAAACAGTGAACTGTCTCCTAGCTCTGGGTAAAGAACTGCGGCATACAAAGTAATCTTTCCAAAAATAGACTAATTTGTTATGACTGTCATCCCCATAATGTCCTAGACTTCAAAACAAGGGGAAAAAATTATATTTCAAGATCTGTGGCATTTCCACAGTGTTTTAAAAATGATTTTCCAAAAGGGCTTATGGCAAAAACTACAACACTATCACCATTTTCATAGACTACAATATTTTTGCTTCTCTTTTGTCCTGTAATTTTAGCCCAGCCTGACTTTTTTTCCTCACATGAACCTCTGTCAGGAGGACAGCTGTGTTGGCTGCAAATTTCCAGTCCACAGTATTCATCCTAGAGATTACTGACAACTCAAAAACCACAAGCATGGAGTTAAGATAGTATTTAAACACGCCTCAGGGTTAGAAAGTAGTACTTAGCCTGTAGTTCATCAGATTTTATATGACCAAGGTGAAATAAATGTAAAATGAAATCTATGAATGACTGTCTTTGCCTCAGGATATTTCCTAATCTTTTTAATAAATTCAGAAGCCACTAGATCACAGCTTTGACAGATGTCTTTGTCTTAGGCATCTAATTGAAAACACAAAAATAAACTATAATCAGGAAGCACAAACTTTTTTTGCTAAAATAAAAGAAAATTAAAAGAACAAGCTTTTTAAAGGGTAAAACTTTGAAGTATGAAAATCAATAGTATAGTTAAATATCTACATTCCATTAGCTTGTAATTAGCTCTACACGAGCAATAACCTTGAGTGTCTTATTCATCAGTCTAGCTGCAACACCTATAGTGCCCATCAAGAAACACTACTAAAACGTTTTAGCGACCATCTCAATGACATTTAATAATCCTTTTAAAATGTCCTCAATAATCTCTAACACTTTGTACTATCTTTATGTACTATCTCTGTCATGTTGGTCAGTAATTACTGATTCTGTTTCTATTTAAATAAAAAGTGTGCCAAGTATATGTGGACCTAATTATATAAAATTAAATAAAATACATTTATGTATATGCAAGAGAGTTTATAATATATGGAAAAACAGTTTAGCTTAAGAGGTAAATCTTTAGGTTTTAGACCCTGCATGTCCACATTTGTGCCAGGGATACAAAAGGAAGAATTTAGTGGAAATAAAGTACATGCCACAATATTATAAACAAGACCTCGAAAATGAATAAAATGAAGGAAAGTCAACCAAAGGACATAGATTTAAAATCCAACCCAAACACCTTGCTTTGGTAATACTTTCATAAAAATTACTGATCCTGGAAGTCCCACATTGAACTGAATCATTATTTGCATAACAGGCAACTGATTCATTTTTTAACTTGCTTTCTTCAGTATTATTTCAGGAAGACTTCTTCATTTTCCATGCAAAACCATATGTAGAGTCCAGGTATGAAAAGTGCATTTTTATTGTTCAAAAGACCAATTTTATGAGGTTAGTGGAAAGTAAATGGATTATAATTTTTTTTCCAAACACCATTTGTTCTCATTTCTTTTTCCATTGTCTGAAGCTTATCATTTGCCTCCTACCTTCAAGTAATCAACTGAAAAAAATATGTCCTTATTTTAAGCATTATTTGCAATAAAATATCCTGTAGCTGAGTAGCCTAATAAAGAAAAATTAACAATATATTTATTTTATAATAAATATATTCATTTATAATAAAAAACAGAGTTAAAAAAATTGACATGTTTGCATCATATATAAGGCCTATATAAAAAAATTATAACTACTAGTATCATATGGAAAATTTAATGTCTCTCTCATAAAATGAACAACAGGGAACACCCCTATGGGTAGAGGAGAAGATTTTATTCTGTCACTACATGTTAACAACTATTCAAGCACCTCACCCAAATTCTAAGGCCTCATCATTGTGAATCCTATGAAACATCTATCTAACTTCTATTAAGGAAGTGGTTGGCTTTTCCTTACAAAATACGTTACCCTTTCTATTGAGTAAATTAGCAATCTGAGAATGAACTCTGAAGTTCAATTTTAATAAATGTTTAAGAAATAACTAATATGTACTTATTTTTCTCTAGGCCTTTATATTCTATTATATTCACTGAATCTGATTATTTTTTAATTATAGTTTTCTACCTTATGCTTAAAATCACAAAAATATCCAAAACTTTTGTGGAAAGAAAAGAGCTGCAAATAAGTAAATGTAGTTAAGAATGCAGTAAATATGTTTTGGTCACAGAAAGTAATACAGTCAAAGCTACAAATACATGAAGTAAAAATCTGAGTTGAAATGTGGTCCAAGTACCTTTCTCTGGATATTGATGTAAGGCAGATGACAATATATCCAAGATTCATTTTTCCTATATTCTTTAAGAGGTTGATAGCCATACTAACATCAAATAAATGTTGATGTCATGAAAGGCATAGATATATTTAACAAAGAACTCTTATATTATCATGGATACATGATACAAGGGTATCCTTTGAATTCTACTTAGATAAAACCTGTTTCATTTATCAATGAAAACAATTTCTTTGTTTTCTATTTCTTAAAAATAAAATTAGCTGTGGAATTTCCTATAAATAGAATGTAAATGTAAAACTGTCTCCGAAAATAGCTTTACAAAACATTTAAACATTGATTCTGCTATAAGTCTACAAAAGATGTATTACATAAGAAGTATCACAAATGATCCAACAAATTTAATCTTGCTCAAAAACTTATCCTAGTTTGAGCCACAGCCATGTCTCATAACTGTAGCAGAATAAAGACGGACTTACTTCTAACCAAAATCTCAGCATCATGTACATAATGGCACAGAGAAAAAGTGAGGAGTTTACAAGAAGGAAAAATACAGACTGCCACAAAAATATTTTAGAGAAAAAGAGTTTTGGGAGACAAAAAGTATGCACAGGTATGATTACATCAACCATAAAAGAATAGAGTGTTACTTTTGCTGACCATGTTTTATTTGCAAAGAAGAATATGCATGTTATCATATGACTATAGATATCCTGTCTTGCAGAACGTGCAGTCTATTTCCTACAGTACTTCTTGCTGCAGCACACTGTTTGAACATAATTTGATTAGATGTATGCCTTTTTAATGTAAAATTAAACACACTTAATGAAAAGAAGTCAAAGTCATTAAGTCCTGCCCATCCCCTGTGCTACCTCTATTGTTATGTGCCTGCACCTCCTACTATACTTTCCATTTATTCACTCTACTCCAGTCACACTAACTTTATAATAGGTTCCTACTTGAGAGCATTTTCACTGGCTGCTCCTTCTACCCAAAATCTTCTGCCCCTGCAATGTTCAACTCTTTGCTCAAAAGTCACCTTTTAAATGAAACTCTGATACCTCTTTTAAAATTATAACCCATCCCTCCTCTATCCCAATACTCACAATTTATCCCTTACTTTGCTCTAATTTCATCAATATTTACTTTCTACTTTATTATTAACTTAATTTCATGTCTATTAAACACTATTTCTCTCATTCACTAAAATTTAAGCTCCATAAGCAGTGATTTTTGTTGTTATTGTTGTTGTTGTCGCTGTTGTTTTTCACTAATATATCTCAAGCACCTAAAATAGAGCCTGGAACATAGAAGATACCTATTCAATATTTGTTGGATGAATGAATACAGTATTTCTTAACCATTTCAGGAAAAAAAGTATATTCAACCCATTAACAGATAAGCTTTTTCTTACATAAAAAAGGCCACATGTTAATATGTCTATTAATTTGGGTTAATAATCCAGTGTTGTCATTGTTTTCCTTTTCTGTTCATGCATATTTAATTGCTTTTATGTTACTCCCTATTTATCTAATACCTTTCTTCAAACAATACAAACATTTCAGAGCTGTTATCTTACAACTGGAGCAACTTGATACAACTGGTCCTTTTCTTAGCCACATGGGATACTATGAACATTAATTCTCCTATTACATTATAGCAATAGTACAAATCTGACACTGCTTTAGAGTTTTGAATGCTATATCAGTATGCTTCCAGATGACATTCATTCATTCCTAAATGACTATGTACTACATATTTAATAATAATATATTCTGTGATAAATACTAAGAACATAAGATAAAAAGAAAAAGACTATTTCAAACCTCATGGCTTTAAAATCTAGATGGGAAGATATGAAACAATAAAAGTAACATGAGTAAACATTTATATACTAATAGTGCTGTGTGCCAGACATCATTCGTAAACACTTCAAGAACATGAACTAACTTAATCCTCAAAACAACCCAGAGAAACTATTATTATTATTATCCCTATCTTACAAGTATGGAAAATGAGGCCTTCAAAAACACTTGAAAGGTTGGTCTTATTCTAAGAAAAAGAGTACTGAGCAGTTTTAAGCCAGAGGATGAGTTGATCAGATCTGAAAAATTAGTCTGTCTTCAGCATGGACTGCATTCAAGGAAAGCTAAAACTACGGAAATTTGAATGATAGGTAGATTGCTCCCTAGGCTAAGGCAATGGCATTGCTGAGGTTTGAAAGAGTGCTATGGATTCCAGAGACACTGAGAAAAAGAAGCAAGATCTAATGATTAAATTTAAGTAGAGGTTATTTGTCCACCTCTGATAGTCCCCTTCCCTACCAATTTTATATCTCTGTGCTATTATAAATTTACTATTAGGTAAAGAAAACAATCATTTTTGTAATATTGACATTTTTTTCTTAAGTTTCAGAAAGTTTACAAATTAGGGCCTAAAAAATTTCACAAATCTGAAAGCCAAGCCATTCTAGATTTCTTCCTTGTTTTCACTCCCAGGTTACTAAATTCTCTAAATTTTCTGTCTAAATATCATTCAATTATCTCTCCCTCCTTTCCAGTATTTACATTTCCCCATTTCATTAAGATCCCCTTCATATTTCTCCTGGATTAACACATCAGGCTCTAATAAAAGGTCTCCCTAACTGTATCTCATCTCCCTCCAGCTCATCATTATCAACTGCAAGAAATATCTTTCCAAGATGTAAAGTAAGTTATGTTCATTCAACTGCTAAAACCATTTTGACAGTCTCTAACAAGCTTTTCAGATTCAACTACAAAAATGTCTTACCTTCACATCCCATGCTGATACATGAAATCAGATCTCTCACTACTGAAACTCTAGTACTAGCAGTTTTTCACACAGGCCATGTATTTCATAACTGCAGGATTTTGCATATGTCACCCCCTCTACAAGAAGATACCCACCCTACTTATTTGGCAAAGACCTTTGTGAACTTTCTTACCTTGAAAAAAAATCTCCATTAGAAACCTTATCAGACTATATGGCACTTGTTTACATTCATTCATTTACACATTAACGCAATGAATATACATGTTTATATCTTCATTGCCTGACATAGTTTCTGAGAAAATATATGTGTTCCAATTTGTTACACTGAATTTAGGCACACATTCAATAGCAATTTTAGGTGTGCGAAGAACTTTTAACCCTCCAGGCTGAGAAAGCCAGAGTAATTGCAGGAAATTTGATTTCTAAATAAAGAGTAAATTACTAGATGTAAAGAAAAAAAATACTTAAGATATGTAGGAAGAAGTAAACAAGAAATGTCCAGAAACTCTAAAAAGAAGCCCATAAAAATCAGTTGAGTAATATTTAAAGAGTCTAGAATAAATGGAGAATCTTATTTTATTATTAAATAGAAAGATTAAAAGTAGGAAATAATATAAATTTTCCTTCTATAAACCTAAGAACTTAACACAATTTCTATCAAAATCCCAACAGGGTTCTAAAAAAAAACTTGATTAAATGGTTTTTAAATTCACCTCTTAGGATTAACAGGAAAGAATAGCTAAGAAAAAAAAACAAACCCTATCAAGTATCTAAATGTGCAATTAAACAGTAAATAAAACAATGTAGGTGGCACTACTGCAGGAATACACAGGCATGTATCCACATAAAAGAAAATATCGAGAATATACTAACATATGCATAAAAACTTAGTAACTGGCACATATGCATTCCAAACAAGAGGAGGGCAGAGAGAGATTATTCTATAAATATTGTCAGGCAATGAGCTAAATGTTTGGGGAAAGGGGTAATTAGACCCTATCTCATTCACTCAACCAGTAAAGACTCCAGATGGATCAAAAGTTAACTGTAAAATGGAACTATAACACGACTAGAATAAAACAAGGCTAAATATTTTCTAGCCCAAGACCACAATAGACTAAACTACTTCTTAAATTCACTATAGTAAAGCATACCATTAACAGAAAAATATCACAAAATACATAGCAAATGCAAATAGTCCTAATATATGAAGGTTCATATAAATCATTTACCATAAGGTAAACATAAAATTTTCAAAAATTCACAAAGGAGAGATACAGGAGATGCATGAAAGAACTGAAAATGATCAATAGGCATATGTAAAAAGTATTACATACTAATAAGAAAATTAAAATATCAAAAGATATGCTTTACTTCAGGCAAATATATGGAAAAGAAACCCTCTCATTTATTTCCTGGTGAAAGTGTAAGTTTGTACAATATTCTGGAGTAAAAATTAATAGTATATATCTATAAGTTGTTATTTGTAATATATGAAATTATGGGTACCTTTCATTTTCCAAGTTACCTATTTCTGTGGTTTTTGATGGTTTCACTGATCTATGTTACTAAAAAATAGTGTATTTTAAGAAAAATAACAACCTAGGTATAGAAGGAACATACCTCAAAATACTAAGTACCATCTATAATAAACCCACAGCTAGCATATTGCTAAATGGCCAGAAACTGGAAACATTTCCCCTGAAAACTGGAACAAGACAAGGCTGCCCACTCTCACCACTCTTGTTCAACATTGTGTTGGAAGTCCTGGCTTGGGCAATTAGATGAGAGAAGGAAATCAGGGGTGTCCAAATAGGAAAAGAGGAAGTCAAGTTATCCTTCTTTGCTGATGATATGATCCTATACCTTGAAAATCCAAGAGATCTGTCAAAAACCCACTTGCACTGATAGAGGACTTTGGCAAAGTCTTAGGGAACAAAATAAATGTGCACAAGAGAGTTGCATTCCTGTACACCAACAACAAGCAGGCAGAGACCCAAATTAAAAGCACAATCCCATTCACAATAGCCACTAAAAAAAATGAAATACCTCAGCATCTTCCTAACCAGAGAAGTGAAAGACCTTTACAGTGAGAACTACAAAACACTGCACAAAGAAATCCAAGAAGACACAAACAAATAGAAAAATATTCCATGCTCATGGATAGGAAGAATCAACATTGTTAAAATGTCCATCCTACCAAAGACAATCTACAGATTCAATACAATACCCATTAAGTTATCAACAACATCTTCTCAGACCTGGAAATGACAATACAGAAATTCATATGGAAACATAAATGACCAAGAAGAGCCAAATCAATCCTTACCAAAAGAATCAAAGCAGGAGGTATCACACTTCCAGACTTCAAATTTACTATAAAGCTACAGTAATCAAAACAGCCTAGTATTGGTACAAGAACAGGCACATAGACCAATGAAACAGGATAGAGATTCCGGAAGCAAAGTCTCAATTTCTCAACCAACTCATTTTTGACAAAGTCTCCAGTAACCACCACTGGGGAGAGGAGAGCCTATTCAGTAAACAGTACTGAGAAAAGTAGCTGATCACATGCAAAAGATTAAAACCAGAACCCTATCTAGCACCATATACAAAAATTAACTCTAAATGGATCAAAGACCTAACGTAAAAACTCAAACTATAAGAATCTTAGAAAACAGAAGACACCCTTACGGAAATTGGAACTGGCAACCAATTCCTATTCAAAACCCTAAATGCCCATACCTTAAGAAATAAGATAGACAAGTGGGAACTCATCAAACTGAATAACTTCTGCAAAGCAAAAGAAACCATCAAGAGTGCAGGGAGACAGCCCACAGAATGGGAAAAAACATTTACCAACTGTATATCTGACAAAGGCCTAACATCTAGGATCTACAAGGAACTCAAATGCACCAAAAGGAAAAAAAACAAACAGCCCCATAAAAAGGGGGCAAAAGACATGAATAGACACTTCTCAAAAGATGACATATGGGCAGCCAACAGACACATGAAGAAGTGCTCAGCCTCACTCATCATCAGAGAAATGCAGATCAAAACCACACTGAGATACCACCTAACCTCACTAAGAATGGTCATCATTAATAAAACAAACAATAACAGATGTTGGCGAGGATGTGGAGAAAAAAGAACGCTTCTACACTGCTGAGGGGAATGTAAACTAGTGTAACCTCTTTGGAAGACGGGTGGCAATTTCTGAAAGAACTAGAAATTGACCTTCCATATGACCCAGCAATTCCCCCATTGGGAATACACCCAGAGAAACTCAAATCATTCTACAGAAAAGATACCTGCACACATATGTTTGTTTCAGCTCTATTCACAATAGCAAAAACATGGAACCAAACATGTTGCCCATCGAAGCTGGACTGGATTTTTAAAATGTGGTACATATACACAATGGAATATTATGCAGCTATAAAGAAGGACAAAGATATGGACTTTGCAGCAACTTGGATGGGTTTAGAGTCAATCATGCTCAGTGATCTATCACAGAAACAAAGAACAGAGTACCATATGTTCTCACTCTTAAGCCGACCTTGAACAATTATAATACTATAAAAAAGTGATTGGCTGTAATGGGAAACTGTCAGGGGAGGAGGGATGGAATTGGCAATTGAGGGAAACTGCTAGGGGAAGGAGGGGCATACCTCATCAACAAGGGTACCTGCATAATCAAAGTTTGTATACATAACCCTTAATTGTACCCCACATCTTTATAATAAAAAAAGGAAAAAAACAAAATATTTACATGGCAGAGAAAAAATAAGGAAGGCAGAGAAGGTATATTTAGACACATAGAAGATGTACAATACCAAAAATAATCTAGGAAGCTTATTACTTGAGGACAAGAAACTACAACAGTTTCTCTTTGGGGAGAGACTAAAAACCAAGAGGGAACAAGTCTGCAATGACAAGGAAAAGGTTTCATGAATTAAACACAAAAGAAAGGATACATGATTTTTAAAAAATGTATGAGGTTCTTGCAATGTCTTTAAAGCAGAAGCAGGATTGGAGCTGTTGCCATATCCATAAATTCCTATGCAGTGAAGAGCAGATTAGTGTTTACAATGAAGGATGCTTTTTTCAGATTCTGAACGCTTCACACTGCTCTGTGATTTCAGACATTGCTTTAACTTATAAATCTCCTTGGCAGCCAATCTGTAATTTTAGATGCAGATGGAACAGGTAATATGATTATATTCATTTTTCATAATTAGAATGCTCTCTATTCTGAATCTATAGCTAAGAGTAAATTTAATATTTCCTTAGAACATGGTATTTAATAGAAGAGAAATCATATATTCACTTGAAAGAAAAACATTTGTAATACTTTCATCATAAAGAAAACTTCCTCCAAAAACTGTAAGTTCTTTTATTAGCCTTATAATGTAAACTAAAAAGTATGTTCATTTTAACTGTTTAAAAATTGGATCCAACTAAATTTTAGCATAAAGATGAAACAAAAGGCATATTAAATGGGTAAAATACACTATCGCTTTAAATATAAAATAGCTATACTCCACATATTTGAATGCTCAGGCTGCTAAAACAAAATACCATACACGTGGATAACTAAAACAACAGAAATATGTTCTCACAATTCTGGAGGCTAGAAGCCCAAGATCAAGGTGCCATCACAGTCAGTTTCTGGTGAGGGAACTCTCCCTGGCTTCTAAGACAGCTACCCTCTCACTATGTCCCAACTTGGTAGGGAGAGAAAGAGAATAAGCTCTCTAGTGTCTTCTTATAAGCACTAATCACATTATGTAGACCCCACCCTACTGACAGTGTCTAATCCTCATTATCTGCCAAAGGCCCATCTCCAAATACCATCAAAATGAGAGTTGAGGCTTCAATATATGAATGGGAGGGACAGAATTCAATTCCCAGCACTCTATAAAACATACATTTCAGTCAGTCAGCCAACATATATTATCTCCAAGACACTATTCTAGAAACTGCTAATATAATGATTAAAGAAAACAAAAAACGTCTCCCTCTGGGAGGAAAGAGAAAGAGCTAAATAATAACTGCATAAAAAGCAAGACTTAACTATATCTTCAGGAAAATAAAATAGGAGTGGGACAGAGGAAGAAGAACTACTTTAGCCAGAGGAGTCAGAAAAAGGCTGTATCAGGAAGTGGTCTTGAAATTGAGCTTTAAAAAACTAAGTAGTAATGAACAAATAAAGCCAATAGCAAAATGCATATATTTTATATAATCTTTCCAAAGTTTGTGATTCAAGACACTATTCTCTGTACTGTTAAAGGGTTTTAGATAGTAGATTTCTTTTTCTTTTTTTTTTTTTTTGAGTTGGAGTCTCACTCTGTCTCCCAGACTGGAGTACAGAGGCCGCTCTCAGCCACCGCAGCCTCGACCTGCTGGGCTCCGGCGATTCTTCCGCCTCAGCCTTCCAAGAAGCTGGAACTACGGGTGCGTGCTGCCACACCCGACTGATTTTTTGATTTATTGTAGAGATGAGGTTTCACCACATTGCCCAGGCAGGTCTTGAACCTGCAAGCTCAGACAATCCACTCACCTCAGCCTTCCAAAGCGCAGGATTACAGGCTGAGCCACCGAGCCCAGCTAGTACACTTCTTATGTATTTCTTTCAAACCACACTATCCTTCTTCCCACTTGTAAACATACATAGCCATATCAACAAGTAAAAATTAAAACAGTGTACAACATCTGAGTCAACTCTTATCAACACATAGCAATATCCCTTAAGCCACTTATATCTGAGAAAAGTCCAAAATTCATTATCCACCAAATGAATATACAAAGATCACAGACCCTGAAAGCCATCTAACCGTGGCCAAAATTTGATCCGATTTCCAAACAGTGGGTATTTCTTCTTCTTCAACATTCCTTTCCAGCTACTATGAGTGCACGTTCATCCTTTCACCTTTCTTTTATACTCAGTTGTCTGGTTGAGAGGCAAAGGCTCCATGACTTACCTACCAAATAAAGTATAGGGATTTTATGAGAATTTGCTTCAAAGTACTCTTTTCATTTACTGCTGAGGTCTGTGGCTTTGTTCTAGAATGGCTGAGGTCAGAGTCTGACCTCAGATAAGTAGGTAAATACAATAAATACATCCCTTGAGATTGTAAACTAGAGCATTAAAAAATAACAGGTTTGCCTCACCACTGTATGAGAATGAGGCTTAGCCACATTGTAAGTCCATGTTTTCCTATTTTGTGGCAAGGACCTTAAGCACATTTTAAAAAATCTATCACTAAGCATTTCTCAAAAACATTTACTGAGTACAAAAAATTCTGTGATACTCTGGGAATGCTCTTTGGATGATTTACAATCCAGTAAAGAAGATAAAACATACTTCCCAAGAGTGATAAATATAAACAACCTAATAGCACATGGAAAAACTCTAAATAAGCATTATGGCCATATTTCACCAAGTTATATGTCCTAAATAGACATTTTAAAAGTTACTTAAAGTTATAAAACAAGTAAAAAACAATTCTATAAAAAAAGTGTCATCAGGATAATTCTATAGCATTTCTGAAATATATTCATATAAACCTTTGTACAAGCATAGATCAAAAAAGGTATTGTACTGTCAAGCTTTTCGAGAAAATATGGCTATTGCGATTTCCGGCAAGTGGCTACGAACAGTCGGACTGTGGGAGTCTCTGCAAAAGTGACTGTCCATAAAGACTCTCTGCGTGACTGCGTGTGTGCCGGTGGATGAGTGAAAGTCCGTCTGAGGGGAGACTTGGGTGACCCAGGGCTCTTCTCTGGAGGTGACTACACCCCATAACCACCCTGAGATTGGAGCCTCCGGCACGCAGGATCATCTGCTGTTCTCAGAACTATCCTGAGAAGAGGCAGCAGAAAAAAGTTGATCCTCTCCACCTGGCACCCGGCCCACACCATCACCTGTGACAGTACAGCACCACTAGCCCCAGGATTGTGGAGCAAGTTAAGTCGTGGAAAGCTGGAAAGGAGCCCCGCCATCGGTGAGTAAATACTGACCAGCGCCATTTTCTCTGTCCCAGACCAAGCAGAGACCTGCATTGCCCAGCCTAGCTCCAGCCAGCTTCCAACGTGGGACCTAGAAATTATCTCCTAATCAAACTCAGAGAGAAAGACTCCCCTCCCCCACACTGAAACAGGAACAGACAGGTCAGATCAGAGTGGGAGACTTGACAGCAACAGCAGCAGCAGGCCAGGTGAGTCCAGATCTGATCCAGCCTCCTCCCACGGTAGTCTGTGGGGCATCTGAACCATGCTGACAGCAACCATATTAGCCTGCAATGAGAGTAGAGGGGAAGGGCTGGAGACCAGAGCTGAAAGCAAGTTGAAGGTACAGGTACGGTCTCAGAGCAAGTTTTATGTTTTCTTTTTTTTGTTTATTTTAGTTTTTTTCCTCTTCTCTCTTTCTATTTTTGATTACGTTTTCATACTTTTTTTCTGTTATTTTAATGGCTGCTTTTTCAAGACTTCCTGTTTGTATATGGGTATTTTTAAGGGAGAGTACATCAATGGGGGGGTTGTCAGTTTGTGTGTTTGTATGATTGTCTGTATTTTTTTAATCTTCTGTCTTTGTTTCTCTGTTCATCTGTTAGTTGGTACGCCTGTTTGTTTTCCTGCTTCTTCTTTCTCTCTCTCTCTCTCTCTTTCTTTCTCTCTCTCTCTCTCTCTCTCTCTTTCTTCACCTTCCTATCATCTTCCTCCTTCCTTTTTCCATTCTGTTCCTTTTTCATACCTCATTTTGCTTTCAGGTGGCAAACATATACCCCCACTGCATGGAAGAACTGTAAGGTGGTGGAAAGTGGATGCCAAAGGGAGTACACACCTGTCAGCAGTTACTGGGATCTGCAAAGTACAGCTCCCGACCCCTAGTCCACCTACAAAATTGAACAAAGAAAGTGTATCTCCGTGAAGAATAGGAGATTGAGCAAATAGAAGTAAAAGTTACCCCCTCCCATAGCTGAACAACAGAATTAAAGAACAGATCAAAAAAAGGGGGGGGGGGGAATCTACACAAATTAAAAAAAACAAAGGAAGAATATGGGCCTCAAAAAGACCCAAGGGAGGTCAACCACTGAGAATAAACACTTCAGAACTCAAAAATGAACAGCCCCCAGAATGGTCTCAAACCACAAATCCAGATATCAAGATATTAATAGAGAGAATAAATAGAAATGAGGAGAGGCGAGAGGAAATAATGAAGAAATTGATGACTGAGATAACAGCAATAAAGAATACAGTGAATCAAGTAAACAACAAACTGATAAGGATGGTAAGCAGAATTAACCAAGCAGAAGAATGAAACTCAGAACTTGAGGATCAAAATATGGACGTTCACCAAACTGTTAAAAACATCAAAAAGAAGCTCAAAAATACTGAACAAAACCTCTAAGAGATAAGCAATTATTCAGAGGCTGAACCTAAGATTAATTGGAATCCCTGCAGCAGATTAAGAGACAGAGACTACCCTGGAATAAACATTCCATGAAATTACCCAAGAAAACTTCCTTCATCTCATCAGTGATGTGACTATTCAAACACAAGAGATTCAGAGAACACCTGTAAGACAACAAATGAGAAAACCAACTCCTAGACACGAAGTAATTTGCCTACACACAGTAGGTATAAAAGAAAAAGTCCAGCCGGGCTCGGTGGCTCAGCCTGTAATCCCACGCTTTTGGGAGGCTGAGGTGAGTGAATTGCCTGAGCCTGCGGGTTCGAGACCCACCTGGGCAGCGAGACCTCATCTCTACAATAAATCAAAAAAAAATCAGCCAGGCGTGGTAGCACATGCCTGTAATTCCAGCTACTTGGAAGGCTGAGGCGGAAGCCAGAGCCCGGCAGGTCAAGGCTGCGGTGGCCGGGAGTGGCCACTGCACTCCAGTCTGGGTGACAGAGTGAGACTCCAACTCAAAAAAAAAAAAAAAAAGAAAAAGAAAAAGTCCTAGGAGCAGCAAGAGAGAAATGTCAGACTACTTACTGGGGAAGACCAATTAAAGTAGCAGCAGACTTATCTATAGAAACACTTCAGACTAGGAAAGCTTGGAGCCCAATCTTCAAAGTTCTCAAAGATAAACAATTTCAACCAAGAATTACCTACACAGATAAGCTAAACTTCATCAGTGATGGAGAATTAAAATACTTCCCAGACACTCAACCACTAAGAGTTTATGCTGACTCCAGACCAGCACTTAAGAAAGTATTAAACAAGCTGGGCTTGGTGGCTCATCCTGTAATCCCGTGCCTTTGGGAGGCTGAGGTGAGTGGATTGCCTGAGCCTGCAGGTTCAAGACCCGCCTGGGCAGCGAAACCTCATCTCTACAATAAATCAAAAAATCAGCTGGGCGTGGTAGCGTGCGCCTGTAATTCTGGCTACTCGGAAGGCTGAGGCGGAAGGATCGCCGGTTCCCAGCAGGCGAGGCTGCGATGGCTGGGAGCGGCCACTGCACTCCAGTCTGGGCGACAGAGTGAGACTCCAACTCAAAAAACAAAGAAAGTATTAAACATAGAAGAAAGGAAATAAAGAACAATGCCCTTCCCAAGAAGGCAGGGAAAAGATTGACAATACACATAAATCAATCCAAAAATCAAAGAAAAGACAACAAACAAACAACAGCAACAATAACAAATTCTATAAGAACCTCATGACAGGGATAAGCTCTCATATCTCAAAAATTAGCCTGAATGTGAAAGGACTAAATGCACCACTGAAAAGATATAAAATGGCCAACTGGATAAAATATGAGGCAACAATATATTGTCTCCAAGAGACTCATCTCACCAGAAAGGACACTCACAGACTCAAAGTAAAATTTCAGGTAAATGGAACACAAAAGAAACCAGAAATTGCAATCTTAAAATCACACAAAATACCCTTAAAGTTATCAAAAATTAAAAGAAATACAGAAGGTCACTACATAATGATAAAAGATTCAATTCGCAAACAAGAAATATCCATCCTATACATATATACACCCAACATAGAAGCACCAACTTTCATCAAGCAGCTTCTAGGTAAACTAAAAAACAGATATTGTCTCTAATACTATCATAGCTGGGGACTTAAATACCCCACTAACAACCCTAGACAGATCATCAAGACAAAAAAATCAACAAAGAGATCTGGAATCTCAATGTGATACTTGACCAAATAGACTTAAATGATACCTACAGAACACTCCACCCAACAACCACGGAATATACATTCCACTCATCACCACATGGAAGTACTCTAAGATTGACCACATCCTAAGTCATAAATAAAGCATAAACAAATTCTATAAGATTTAAATACTGCCATGCACCTTCACAGAACACAGTGGAATAGAAATAAATATCAACACCTTCAAAGTTCCTCCAAAACCCACAAAGACATGAACACTAAATAGAATTCTGCTAAATTACTTCTCAGTCAACATGGAAATCAAAATAGATATTAAAAGATAACTGGAAACAAATGAAAATGAAAAAATATCACACCAAATCCTCTGGGATACCAAGAAATCACTACTAAGAGGGGAACTCATATCTCCACGAACACACACAGAGAAAATGGAAAGATCACAAGTTAACAGCCTAACAAATCATCTAAGGAATCTAGAAAAGCAAGGCCACCAAATTCAGCAGAAGAATCCAGATCACCAAAATAAAAGCCCAAATTCAGGACAAAGAAGACAAAAAGATAATACAAAAAAATCAACAAACAAAAAGCTGGTTCTTTGAAAGGATAAACAAGATGGACCCCTAGCTAGACTGACCAAGAAAAAGAGAGAAAAAGTCCAAATAAACACAATCAGAAATGCAAAAGATCAAGTCACAGATGACCCAGAAGAAAAACAAAAGATTATCAGAAACTATTATGTACACTTGTATGAAAACAAACTTGAAAATCTAAGGGAAATGGAAGCCTTTCTGACATCACACAACCTCCTCAGGTTGAAACAAGAAGAAACTGAGACCCTAAATAGACTGATAACAATACAGGAAATAGACTATGTCATAAGAAAATAATCTACAAAAAAAAAAGAAAGAAAAAGCCCTGGACCAAATGACTTTCCAGCAGAATTCTATAAAACATACAAGGAGGAACTGATACCAATCCTATTTAAAGAATTCCAGGCAATTGAAAAAGATGAACCTCTCCCAAAATCATTTTATGAAGTTATCACATTGAGACATAAACCAGATAAAGATTCAACAAAGAAAGAGAACTACTAGTCAATATCCTTGATGAACATAGATGCTAAAATTCTCAACAAGATCCTAGCAAACCAGATTCAACAACACATCTCAAAAATCATCCACCATGACCAAGCTTTTGATAAGATCCAGCACCTCTTCTTGATAAAAACCCTCGAACATGCAGGCATAGATGGAACATACCTCAAATTAGAAAGAGCCATCTATGAGAAACAGCCAACATACTGTTAAACAGGCAGAAATTGGAACCACTTCCCCTGAAAACCAGAACAACACGAAGATGCCCACTCTCATCCCTCCTTTTCAACTTAGTTTTGGAAGTCCTAGCTAGCAATCAGAGAAGAGAAGGAGATCAGGGATATCCAGATAGGAGAAGAGGAAGTCATATTATCCCTCTTTTTTTTTTTTTTTTTTTGAGTTGGAGTCTCACTCTATCGCCCAGACTAGAGTGTAGTGGCCGCTCCCAGCCACCACAGCCTCGACCTGCTGGGCTCTGGTGATACTTCCGCCTCAGCCTTCCAAGTAGCCGGAATTACAGGCGCGCACTACCACGCCCGGCTCATTTTTGACTTATTGTAGAGATGAGGTCTCGCCAAGTTGCCCAGGCAGGTCTCGAACCCGCGGACTCAGGCAATCCACTCACCTCAGCCTCCCAAAGGCATGGGATTACAGGCTGAGTCACCTAGCCCAGCTTATCCCTCTTTGCAGATGACATGATTCTATACCTTGAAAACCCAACAGAATCTGTCAAAAACCTCCTTGAACTGATTAAAGGACTTCAGCAAAATTCAGGTATAAAATAAATGTGCAAAAGACAGTTGCATTCCTATACACCAACAATAAACAAACAAAAACCCAAATGAAAAGCACGGTCCCATTCACAACAGCTGCACAAAAAACAAAATACCTTGGCATCTTTCTAACCAGAGACATGAAAGACCTTTACAATGAAAACTACAAAACACTGCTCAAAGAAATCAAAGAAGACACAACAAATGAAAAAATATTCCATGCTCATGGAAAGAATCAGCACTGTTAAGATGTCCATCCTACCCAAGGCAATCTACAGATTGAACACAATACCCATTAAATTACCAACATCATTCTTATCAGACCTGGAAATGGCAATACAGAATTTCCTATGGAAAAATAAATGACCACAAATAGTCAAAACAATCCTTAGCAAAAGAAACAAAGTGAGAGGTATCACTCTTCCAGACTTCAATCTTTACTATAAGGCTACAATAATCAAAACAGCCTGGTATTGATACAAGAAGAGCATGCGACTAAGGGATCAAGATAGAGATTCCAGAAGCAAAACCTCAATTTCTCAACCAACTCATCTTCAACAAAGCCTCGAAGGATAACCATTGGGTAAAGGAGAACCTACTCAGTAAGTGGTGCTGGGAAAACTGGCTGACCACATGCAAAAGATGGAAACAGGACCCCTACTTATCACCATACAAAAAATCAACTCTAAATGAATCAAAGATCTAAACATAAAACCTCAAACTATAAGAACCTTGGAAAATGCAGGAGACACCCTTATGGAAATTGGAACTGGCAACCAATTTCTGATCAAAATCCCAAGTGCCCATGCCATAAGAGATAAGATAGACAAGTGGGACCTCATGAAACTGACAAGCTTCTGCAAAGCCAAAGAAACCACCAAGAGAGCAGGGAGACAGCCCACAGACTGGGAAAAAAAACATTTGCCAACTATATATCTGACACAGGACTAACATCTAGGATCTACAAGGAACACAGACATGCTGAAAAGAAAAAAAACAGCACCATTACAAAGTGGGTAAAAGATATGAATAGACACTTCTCAAAAGAAGACATACAAGCAACCACCAGATACATGAAAAAATGCTCAGCCTCACTCATCATCAAAGAAATGCAAATGATAACCACATTGAGATACCACCTAACTCCAGTCAGGATGGCCATTATCAATAACTCAAAAAACAACAGATGCTAGAGAGGATGCAGGGGAAAAGGAACACTTATACTCTGTTGGTGGAAGTGTAAACTAGTGCAACCTCTGTGGGAAGGAGCTTGGAGATTCCTAAAAGATCTAAAATCGACCTTCCATACAACCCTGCAATCCCCCTACTGGGAATATACCTGGAGAAACTCAAATCATTCTATGAAAAAAATACCTGCACATGCATGTTTATTGCAACATTGTTCACAATAGCAAAAACATGGAACCAACAGTGCTGTCGATCAAAAGAGGACTGGATAAAAAAAGTGGTACATAAACATAATGGAATATTACGGAGCTATAAAGAAGGACAAAATTATGAATTTCTTAACAACTTGGATGGACTTAGAATCTATAATAATGAGTGATCTATCACAGAATCAGAACTGAGTATCACATGTTCTCACTCCTAAGTGGATCTTGAACAATTATTGTAATACTATAAGAAAAGGATTGGCAGTAGTGGGAAACTGTTGGGGAATGGGGGGTAGGGAAGAATTGGCAGTAGTGGGAATCTGCTGGGGAGTGGGGGGGTATACCTCATCAACAAGTGTACCTGAATAATGAACATTTGTATACCTAACCCTGAATTGTACCCCACATCTTTAAAATTAAAAATTAAAAAAAAAAACAGAAAGTATGTCTATGACGTTTTAGCATTCCAGTCTTGAGTTAGTCATAATGAAAAATTGTAAAACCAAGTGAATACCATTGGCCCTCCTTATTCACTGATTCTGCATTCTCGTATTCAATCAATAGTGAATTGAAAAGTACAGGGAAAAAATAAACTGCAACTATAGTAAATACGTATAGACTTTTTCTTGTCATTATTTCCTAAACAATAAAATATAACAAGTATATACATAGCATTTACATTGTATTAGATATTATAAGCAACCTAGAGATGATTTAAAGTATACAGAAGGATATGCTTATGTTATATGCAAATACTATGCCATTTCATACCAGAGACCTCAGTTTTGGTATCCAAGAAAGATCCTGGAGCCAATTCCCCACAAATACCAAGGAATGACTGTACTAACATGTAACAGATGTTTCCTGAAGAGATGAGATGTTATACAGAATCATACTATGAGAATCTTAGGTAACTACATTTAAGGTAGACTCTTAATTCGCTTTTTGGTATTAAATACTTTCTTCTGTTAAAAAAAAAACTCTTTAATTAAGTTAATTCTTTTCAATTGTGGAACTATTTTCAAATTTAAAAGCAGGAAAAAATATTTTTTATTCACTAAAATATCTGAAGTCTCTTTGTTTCTTTATCAAAAGTTTACTTGATTTTTCTTTTTAAAACATTCTAAATTTCTAACAACATTGTTTAAAAATTCTAAATATGTTGAAAAGTATTTGGAACAGAAAAAACTCATTTTCTTACTGAATCAAGTTTAAGATGCATATTTCATCACACTTTTAAGATTTCTGAATTTGGATGCTTTGTCCTCTCAAAACCAATTATTAAATTGATGATATTCCTTAAAAATCCATGTCAAAATGGATTTGAGGAAGTACTAACATATTTACCTTGCTACTTGTGGATTATCACTAATGTAGCAAAGAGGAAGAAAACCATTCTCACTTGAGTCAATTAGTCTATAGATTTTGAAAATTATATTCTCTCAATGACTTCCATACTGACCTATTTAATTTCAATAAATAAAATGGCATCTTGATTCTCTGAGTTATCAGAATAGGGGTGAGAAAATGACATACTGCCTTTCAATTTTTAAAAAGTGTACCTATATTGTTAGTTCTCAAAAATTCCCCTAATTATTGGCATTTTTAAGATTAAAAGGTCAATTTTCTTATTACTATTGCTATTCACTAACAAATAATCAAAATTTCAAGATACACATATTCCTCCATTGTTATAAAAGTACTAAAGACATTGGTTTTGTCTCTTTTAAAAACTGTTTATCATTGTTTAAATTGTATCCAACAGGGTAATTTTTATATAAGCAAAAGAAATCAAGTTTTTTTAAATAGTCCTCACTTATTAAGAAAAAAATGTTGCTAACTAATAACTAAGGAAAGATGGTGAATGAGGAGAAATAGTATAAAATTGAAATGTTTATTACAAAAATTAATATTTTGATGGGGAAGGGAATGAGTTAAAGTCCTATTAGGAACATTAGCTACAGTGCTGGTGATTGGTGTCTGCAGATACAGATAAAAAGAAACAAATACAAGTTACATGTTTCAGTAACTAAAATCAAATGAGTAGTAATACTATATCTATCTATCTATCTATCTATCTATCTATCTATATATGTTTGTAAATACTGCCCTCCTACACACACAAAAAGTTAGATTATCATTTACAATAACAAAATAAATAAATAAAATGAAGCATGTTAAATTTAGTGACTCTTCAGTAAATATATGATTTACTTTCTATAAAATTGAAGATGAAAATAAAGAAAAAAAAAAGCTTTTCCCAGGTAATTTTTTATTCTCCAAATGTTTTTTCATTTTAACAATTTTCATAGATATCTACAAGTGCTTAACAATAGTATATAAAACCAAATAAAACAGTCTTTTCCCTCAAATTTTATTAAGACAAGATTGAGGCCTCCATGTCCCAGCAATCTAATAATAATTTCATAAAAAGGTAAACATCCTCAGAGAAAGTACACATTTAACCTTCATTGTTATCACAGATTAGTCCCTCTAATAGTAATTAACAGCAGGAGGATATAGTTTTTAGATCTCTCAAAATCCTCTCACAAAGAAAGTACAGAATACTTTTTTTAAAAGTAAAACCAAAACTCATATTCTTCAATATCTGTCACAAAAATATATGTCACAGTATCTATTGTGAATTCCAAAAAAATTAGCAGGTAAAAACAAAACACCGACAGTCCCAAGATGTTTATAGCATCAGAATCTATGCAGGGAAAAAGATAAGAGTACAAGAACATCAATAGACATGAGAACTCCAAAATAGCTAACAGATACTCACTGAAAAGTTCAGTAGCTGATACTGAGAGAAAAGCCTGTACATGCCAATTTTGGGTAAGTACAAGTGGTCCTCAATAAGGTTTCCATGGCCCTGGATATACTGGGTTTAATAAACTCTAAATACTTTCAACATAAGGTCCCACACTGAGGAGAAATTTCTGAGAATAGAATCTAAATAGACCAAGTCGGAGACAATACAAAGAGAGAAAAAAACAAGGTCAAAAAAAAGGTAACAGAGTCAGAAAATCATTAAAATGTTGCCACCATGTTTTTTACTATGCTAAAAACACAAGAGAGGACTTTAAAATCATGAGGGAAAAAACTGTCTTTAATCACTCCTTCATTTAAAGTTCAAGAGAATTAATTTCATGTAAAATTAAATAATAGAAAATATAGTCAAATCTCACACATTGCTATTGCATGAAAAAAAGAACAGAATGACAACCATATAGAAAATGAAAGCACAGAAGAAATACATATCAAAAAAAGAAACTAAAAACTCAACACATTTTAAAATGAGCTAACAGATATCAGGAAAGTGATAAAACAGATAAAAAAACAACATAAATCAGAATTAGAAAAACTAAGAAATGATGTGAGCGATTTCAGAAAATAATTATAACAGGGTAAATGTTGATTAAAAACAAAAAGAACATAAGATCAAATAAGCTAGATGGAAAATACTTTAAGAGAAATAGCATAAAAGGGGAAACACATTTTAGATCAAAAAGAAATAAAGAAATAAAAAATTCAAGAGTGAAGACAAACATAGAAGACAAAGACTATCCAACATACAAATAATAGGAGTCACCAAAAGAAAAAGAACATGGTAAGAGAATTAAACATACATAAAATATATCATTTAAAAATTTCTTGGAATTTTAAAGAAAGGAAATATAGCTACATATATATATATATACAGGAAATCTTGTAAACTTAGAGTTATCAATTCAGAATGACCAAAACTAGGATATAACAAATTGGAAAAAGAATTAGATTGATATTAGACTTTGACATTATGCTTTATAATAGAGGGAAATAGAATAACATATTTCATATATTCATGAAAAGGAAACAGAATAAGGAATCTCTTTATGAACCACTGTGGAAAAAGTCTCAAGAAATATTCCTACCTATATAAATAAATAAGCATATTTAGAATACTACCATCTATATAGGAAAGAAGGGAGAAGAGAGGAGATAGATAAATAGATAATTGGCTTTCTGTTATCTTAAAGGATTCTAGAAGAATTTTAAAAAAATTAATAATGGTAATTACCTGTTAAGAGGAACAGAAATTAGGCAGATAGAGCATAGGATGAGTAGAAAATTTTCACTACATACCTTTATTTACCACATGTACTTTTTGGTATCTGAACCACTTGCACACATTATTTAACTAGTGTGAGCCAGTAGTTGAGCGTTTTTGCAACATTCCTGGAAATTATAATGTGAGCCAGGATTGAAGACTAGTTTTATTATGTAAAGGAAAAGTATTATTATATAATGGGAAGCAATGGAGAAATTAGTGTATATTACCACATAAAGCAATATTTTCAAATTTACTACTTGGACCTGAAAGTCTTATTTTTAAGAAAATGCAACTGGCAGATTAAGTAAAATGTCATCAAAATATTGCTGATTTTATATAAATCAACTAATTTGTTTGAATAAACTTTTCTAGACTGTATAGACATGAGGTTTAATCAGTGTAATGTTTATGACAATACTTATTGTTTTAATGCAGTTTGATAAAGAATTATCTAAAATCATAGTATTTAATCTGTGGATTTGATACTTTTATCATTCAATTAGTTTTAGAATACAAAAGAAAACATTTGCACATATTTCATAATGATTCTCCTCTCATAATAACTCTCCCTTTTTAAGGGCTGTTTTAAGAAAGTATCCAAGCTTTTACTTGCTGAGAGAAATGTGTCTCTTTCATTTTAGTCTATCTTCAAGCCATGGTTAATATGTATTTATTTCATTATTTTCCACTCCTACATAAGACTGCAAACTACATTTAGGTTACCTATGCAGAATTCATTAATTCCCTACATACCACATCATAAAGCTAAAATTCTGAATTATTAAGCCACAGATCTAATCTACCCTTAATCAAATGCCATAAAGCAAAATTACTACAGTAGTCTCTGGCCAAGGTCCCAACTGTCCCACACCTGACTAGTACTCATTTTAAAATAGTGCATGAAAAAAATGAGAAAATCTATTAATATTTAAGTAACATAATCTGCAAAATCAGCAACCAAATACAGGTAATAGTCTGAAGCTACAGAAACCCATTTAGTTGGTAGATTTAAGTCCTCTGAAACATTGTATCTTCATAAAACAGTATAAGTTTTTTTAATTAATTTCTCAAACAAAATAATCAAGCTGCTATAACCAGGAGGCATTTTAATAGAAAATGGAATTTGAAAGAATAGGCCTTGTCTTTAGAAAGCTTACAAAGAAAATTCCCAAAACTAGCCATAGCTACCAATGCTGACAACTATGAAAGATAATAATTTTATAACCAGCTGTGTCTATTAATTAAATTTTTTAAATGTGGCATATGAAATGTTTTATTTAATAAGGTGCCAAGTTTCCTTAGTGCTTGTCACAGCTGACCCACTTGTTATGGGACTCAGAGAAAAAAAACAAAGGAGATTGGAATTCAAGCTTTACTAAGACGAGGAGTTCTCTATTCAAGTTTCATGAAAGTTCTTTAAATAGCTATTTCTGACAAACACAACATGACTCACTTTTCTTCCTCTGGTTAAGCTACACACCCTGAGCAGAACAGGAAAAAAGGACATAGCACACCCCCCCTCATTGTACTACAGAGTACACAGTATTCGTTATTTCCTTCTTTTACAGTACATTCACGCCTCTCCACCTATCCTGGTAATTAGACCATATCACATAAAATAACTGATGGAATTCTCCGTAATAGTTCATGCGATTTTAAAACCGTTAGTTTAAAGGGTTTACAAACATTCCATTTATGAATTAACTCTTTTCTGGCAGACTAAAATCTTGACAAAGAGATATCTAACTCTGGCCTAGCCAGAAAATAGATTTATTTTCAAAATTCAAATCCCAATATTCTGAAATCAGTTGAACTAAAAAATACACCAACCAAATAAAAAAGAATTGGCAAAATGGAAAGGAAAGAGAAAAGAAAAGCTATCCTCAGAGAAGGTACAATGATATATAAGCTAAACAGTATGCCTGCTTTGAGTTCAATTTATCTATGAGACCACCTAGTACCTTTTCCTGTGGAGAGCGCGGCCTGAGCCAAGATGGCGCCCGGGACCTCTGCCAAGTCCCATGATTAGGCGCATGATATACCACCGGGCCCTCCTTCACTGCGCACCGCGCAAGTGCAACGCTGCAGAGCCTATGAACTGCTGACACGCTGGTACGGGGCTTGTGGGTGGAGACCAAGGGATATAAGTACGGGACAACGGGGAAGAAGAAGGGAAGAAGCTAGAAGAAGACAAAGAAGAAGCTGGCATGGTGTAAAGGCTGAATAAACCGCTTTGAGAAGAACACGTTGTTGTTGCCTCCTTCCTGCTGGTCAGGGGTGAGCGACAAGTGGTGGCCCGTACGGGGACCTCAGCTGTTCAGAACTCATCGCGGACAGGGTGACTAGTCACAGGGTAAGTTCCCAGGTAAGTGGGACAGGCAAGGCTCTCGGTTGAGACAATAAGGTTCCCGGTTAACAGGGACAAGCTTACTTAGGACAATAAGGTTCCCGGTTAACAGGGACAAGCTTACTTAGGACTATGGGTAACACCACATCGGTGCAGACGCTTCAACAGGCTCTCAAAAGCCTGCTGAAAGTAAAAGGGGTGGGTCTGAAGCAGGAGACAAGATAGCTCAATTACTCCTTCTGAGCAGCTTACATGAGAAATTTCCTGCGGAGAACAAAGAGCGGGGAGACAAGGGGTTTGGGTCTACGGGTGCCCCCCAGATTTTTTGCTCATTAGATCTCAGCACCAGACCGGTGCTCAGAGTCACAGTTAATGGTAAGCCCATAGTTGGTTTATTAGATACAGGTGCCGATCGTAGCATCGTTAGCACCACAGACTGGCCGCCGGGGTGGCCCACACAGCAGTCAGACCAAACCTTAACAGGCCTGGGGTACGCCCAGATGCCGCAGATTAGTTCTCGCTTGTTGCCATAGAAAGATGAAGAGGGCCACCATGGGGATGTCCAGCCCTATGTGCTGAAGGTCCCAATTTCTCTATGGGGCCGAGATATATTACAGCTTATGGGTTACAAACTAACAAATGAAGGATGTTATAGCCCTCAAGCGAGAGGCATCATGCATGGCATGGGATATGTCCCCGGGAAAGGATTAGGTCGCTCCCTGCAAGGTAGAACTTCTCCAGTAGCTACCCCTAGAAAACAAGATCGTAGGGGGCTGGGTTTTTCGTAGGGGCCACTGAGAGGGCACTACCCATTACGTGGAGGACTGAGGATCCCGTGTGGGTTTCTCAGTGGCCACTCCCCTCAGTAAAATTAACCGCTGCTCACGAGCTGGTGAAGGAACAAATGGCCTTGGGTCATATTCGCCCCTCTACTTCCCCTTGGAATACTCCTATCTTTGTAATCAAGAAAAAGTCTGGTAAGTGGAGACTCCTGCATGACTTGCGAGCGGTTAACGCGCAAATGGTCCCGATGGGGCCAGTCCAACGTGGGCTCCCATTACCGTCCACTTTACCACGACATTGGCCCTTAATAGTTTTGGATATAAAGGATTGTTTTTTCTCCATACCTCTGCATCCTAGTGATACTCCTAGGTTTGCCTTTACTGTGCCTTCTATGAATCATGAGAAACCTTACAATCCACAGGGTCAGGGCATGATTGAGAGAGCCCACCGCACCCTTAAAGAATGTTTATTTAAAAAAAGGGGGGGAATTGCCCCTGCCGGCTCCACCCCCAGGGAACGATTATCCATTGCTCTTTTTACATTAAATTTTTTAAATGAAGACAAATTGGGCCGGGTTGCGGCGGATCGTCATGCTAGCCCTAATTGTGCCAAAAGAGGGCTCGTTATGTGGAAGGATCTCCTTACCGGTCAGTGGCAGGGTCCTGATCCAGTACTAACATGGGCCAGAGGATCTGTTTGTGTCTTTCCCCAGAACCACCAACAGCCGCTGTGGGTGCCGGAGAGGCTAACCAGGATAGTCCAGGATGACGAGCCTGCTGATCCTGTGCTTATGGCCAGCGCTGATCCTGCGTGCGACGGGACAGCAGAATGATGTACGCTGGGGGATCCTTTCGGCCTTTCCCAGGCCCATGCCGGTAATTGGTCAGAGAACTTTGATAAGCTGCTTGGAGACTACGTACACCCATCGTAATCATCAATTCCACCCGAGTAGATACTAGCTGGTTAA